>NC_089017.1:70303669-70603669 GCF_963932015.1 Anas acuta
AAAAATAGGAAGGAGTACCAAAGGATGTTCTACAGTTAGGCTGGAGAAAATCAAAACCGGGAAAAATAGATAAATAAATAAAAATAAATAAAATAAAAAACCAAGCTGTGATCAAGGGACTTAAAAAAAAATAAAGCAGTACTTAGGCAGGAGGCAAAAGCAAGTGGGTAGTGTAGGAAGTCTGCCTGATTGTCAGACTGATCCTAATGAGTGCACTGCAGATAAAGTGCAGAGGAAGCAGGAGAGGGGTAGGAAGGGCCAGGGCGTTGCAGAAGACAGCATGAGGATCCTAATTGTGGGGAGCAGGGGAAGGAGCTGCTGAAAGTGTTGGTGGAGAGAGGGCTGTGGGGAAGACAAAGTTAGGAGTGAGAGAGCATGACGGCCGTGGCTGCTGAAAGCAGGGGGCTGCTGAGAGGTGGGTCTCAGGTGGGACAAGGGTGGGAAAAGGGAACAAAAGGGACCGACACATTGTGGGGTGGACTGCAGGTGGTGGTGGATGGTAATTTGGAAGAGGGGAGTTGGTCAGGTCGGTCCCATGCTGCAAATAAAGCAAGAGGATGAAGTAAGATTCTGTGCCTTCCTAACGCTGGAAGAAAAAGTGGCATCAGCAGTGCTGGTGGACTGAGTCACTCCTGAAATCACATCGGAAGGAAAAGATGCAGTTTTTGTCTTTAAGCCTGTTTTTAGCCAGTTCCTTTGTTCCAAAGACAGCACAGAGATGTAAACTGGGATTAAAACTGAAGAGCCAGCATTCAGCTTGTTGACCAAAGGTTTGATGATACAAGAACATACACGGGGAGTTTTCCATGCTTCCTTAATTAAAAGCTCCCAACGTGCCTTATGTAGGACATGTACAACAGGCATAAACTGAGCTCTAGATTTATGATGTAACACGTAGTGAAAATAATATTTCATAACTTTCTTCATGTGCCTGAAATTTTCATGGTGAAGCCTGTACTCACTTATGGGGAATGCGATTGTCAAAGCTGACTCTCAGTTTTTCAGATCAGTGGCCATCACTCCCCTTTTCCCTATTCCAAGAGCTGTGTAATGAGAATTTCACAGACCCGGTGATCAGTGCAGTACCCATACAAAGACCATTGTACTGTTGCTCACAAGCAGCCAAAGCATGAAACTGTCTCGACATTCTTGGGAGATAACTTAAATGAGTTCTTTAAATGTTCCAAAGACATTGGCATGTCATAACAGAGATTTCATAATGTTCTCCAAATGTGAGTCAGGAGAGAGTCTGATGACTGAGCTCTTGCAAGTAAAGGGTTCAGCAGACACCAGGCTATGATTACTCCAAGTTTCAAAGAGCCCTTGGTAACTGGGAAAATTACTTCAGAATTAAAAAGACATATTAGGATAAATGTTCCTTTTTTTCTTATTCAGTGTGAACTGAGCATAAATGCAAATCGCTTTTCGCTTTTGCTCTCTTCAATGTATTGGCATAAAAATAGGAAAATTGTGTAAAATACTAAAGCATTCTCGTTGCTTGGGGAAAGTAAGCCCCACCAACTGGAAGAAAGATACAGCGAGCGCAGCGGGTGCCATCTGGAATAAGTAAGTAACCCTGGGAAGAATTTGAGATGTTTACAAGGCTCAATACTGATACGAAGAATCCTATCCATCTGGCATAAAGCGTGCAAGTAATCTGCCACAGGGGTGCATAATTCAATAGAAATAGGTTTGATAAACTAGAAGTAGCATTCCCCATAGTCACCTTGAAAGAAACATTTAATGTATTATGCAGCTGAGCAGCTTTCAAAAGTACAGCACCTTACTTTGTAGGTAGGCAGGCCTACATAATATAAAAATCAGTTTTATGGGAAATGGAATCTGCTGTCCTCTAAAGAGAAATCAAACATTGCAGGGCACCCACATCATCTCAAGACCACGTGAAATTTCTGAGACAATGCCTTTTTATGAGAACATCGCATTTATATTTGATACAGATGCAATATATTGAAAACCATTTTAATGAATCCATTCAGATGCAGCTGGGACTCTTACAAATGCCTGGAGAAAATGTGTGTAACAGAAAAAAAAAATAAAAAAATCTTAAAAGGCTGTAGGCAGCGCAGTCCTGACAACAGTGATCAGAGCCAATGTTACCACCCCACACATGATCCACTTGCAAGCAAAGAGATACCAAGCAACAGTCTTGCTTAACAAGAACTAAGAAAATAAGCTTAACATCAGTCACTGCTTGCTCTGGAGACTTCTGATTGTGTGGGAAATGGATGACAGGTATCGGTTTGTATTTTCTGTTAACACACAGTCCTCCTGTAGCAGTCTGATTCTTAGCTGATAACCTTTGTAGATGTTTGGGAGTTATGGAGTACACTTTCCGGGGGGGGGGAGGGGGAGGGGGGAAAGAGAGAGAGAGAGAGAGAGAAAAATCAGCTCAGAGAAAAGCATCATAAAAGTTTTAAAAATTAAAACAATATCCAGATACAGTTATATTCAACAGCATATCAAAAAAGCATCTTTCATGGTAGATTGCTTTCCAAACTAGAAGTATATTAATTGCACTTCAAATGAACTCATATATATTTTTAAAGTAAAATAGAAACATAACGTTTATTGTACCTATCACAAAGCCACTACTGTTCCATCCTAAAGAGAATAAATGCCTGAATGTACACAAAATTATACTTGGTCCCTTTTAATGCAGAAATAAATCATGGCTTGTTTCATAATTAGTTTCCTTTTGAATGTATGAAAAAAAAATTCCATCATTTAAAAAATTAATAAAACTTGTGTTCACCCATTTGTGTTACTGTTAATGTTATGCTTATCTGCCTGTTGGGGTCAGTCATATGACTGTTCTGAATATTAACACAATTATTTGTTTTTTTTTCCAATAAATAAAACTGATCAAATACTCATGTTAGTGAGGAGGGCTGAAAGGTATATTTGTTCCAATTTTACTTTTTTTTTTATTGTATTAATAATCAAGTTAGATTTATAATATTGGAGAATATGAAGTAAGATCATTTCTTGTTTGATTTTTTTTTTTTTTAACAAGGGAAGAGGCAACATGAAAATACTTCTCCAGCTGATTTATACAGTTTCTATTTTTTGCTGTGGTACATAATTACTTTGGATAACTACATCTAAATTTCTGACATATGTGTAGATACATAGATCAGATATAGCTATAGCATAATTGTTTTAGTCATGTATTAGGAAAGGCTTATTAGATGATACTTTAGAGTCTTCTTCAGGAAGACCACCAAAAGTCTGTAATTAACACATCCTTAAGATCCATGAGCCTGCAATATAGGTGGAGAAAGGTTATGAAACCCACACTGTTAAGGAACATTTTCCTGATCTTAACATTTCAGGAAAAAAAAAAAAAATCCATCCTCAATTATGCTCAGTGCAAAAATTTCTAAAAATGTTACACTCCAAGAATCTGCAGAAGAAATGGGTTAGGCAAAATATACTGTTCGACCATTTCAACGGCCTGGAAAATTCAGGTATTTTTGTTTTGTTTTGCAAAAGTCAAATGGTCTTACATACTTGAAAGTTCTTCCAGAGAGACCAAGGTCAAGTATTTGTCAAATGCTGTCCTTTCCTCCAAATGTTAACTGCCTAACTGCCTCTCACACAGAGTGTTTCATGGACACCATTAAAAACCACAACCAGTCCTAGTGTAAACTGCTCAAGAATCCTCAGTTCTCCTTCCAGACGAAACCCACTTCCCTTACAGGTACCATAGCACTTTCCCGTGCTTTAGTTTCAGTTCAATGGGAACAAATTCACTGAACTTTCTTTGTACAGCACTTTGAGGTAAATCAGTGAAAAATCCCTGGAAGAGCTTCAGATTGCAGCTTGTCTCGTTCTGCTGGATTGTGGAAGGAAAATATATCCCTTCAATATATCTCCAGGCCATCTGCACTGTTATGGCTTCTGAGAAAGTTTAAGTTTTACCCCAAAGAAACAGATTCTGAGATTTCTGAGAGGAAGTTTTCTATTACATGTGTATACACTTTTTTAGCATGCTTCGTAATTTGCTTTATTTGTTTTGTATGCATATACTTCTCTTTTAAATGTTACTACCATTGGATTTAAGGAGCATTCTAGGAAACTATCACTATTATCAGTTACTGATGTAATTATTATGTATGATTAAACTTGTTCATCCTGTAAAAGTGAAAATATTTCTTCCGGAGGGTATGCCTTTCTGTTTCTGTGTTACTCATCCGTAATGCAAGCTGACAAGCAGTGTAATTGAAAGAAAGACAAATGAGAGGTCTAGATTATAGGATGCTTTCCTGGCAGACACAGGATATATTGAAATTGTTTTGATAAGGGTTTTGTTAAGTGTTTCTCAGATTGTGCTGGGTAGACTCAAAAGAAGAAAGAAGTCAGATTGTTTGCAGAGAGCTTGGTGTTTGTGTAGATGGGGAGAATAACTCCAAGTTATTCCCCTCAGTCCCTCCAATAGCCACATACTGAAAGTTTTCCAATCTATTTTTTTTTCAGAAAAAGCTTTTTAAATGCTCCTAAGTGAGGTAACTGAATAGCTCATGGAATTAGTAATGTGATACAGAGCTTTATGCCTTCGGGTCACTGGTTCATACTCAGTAAAAGACAGTAATTAGGACAAATCCTGATCTAAGTTATAAAATTTCCACTAGAGTAAATGATTGCTCATTTATATCTGAATCATTATCTGGTATCTGATCAGCAGTCTATGTAAATGAGTGAATGTAACCTGTCTTTTTTTTTTTTTTTTTAAGTTCAGTAACAAATACAGGTATAGGGGGAGCAAAGAGAAATAAGATAAAAGAGGTCAGTGTGCTCCATACATCTGTTGAGTCACACTTCCTCCTATTTACAGCCATCTTCCTCTGGTGTAAAGCTCAAACAAAGGGAGAAATAGCCCCTGGGGAATCCACCAAGTATTCACAGGCTGAGGCCGGTGGATTTAATATCTCGTTGCCATTATTTCAGCTAATTTAGTAGTCCTCGTAACACTACCTAAACAATCAGAAGATGGAATTTTAAAAAGCAAAATGTGCTAAGCATTTTCCTGCTGATTTTTGGCCCTGGCTCTGTAGGTAATAACAAAACGAATCCTACGTGATTAATCTACCTACTTGCTTGCAGGAGCTTCAGGCAACCACCACAGCTGGACTAATTTTGTCATGTTACAACTGCCTCTTCATCTATGGCTGTGAAAATATGTTTTATAACTGTGGTAAATGGTTGACTCACATTTGGATATGTCACATATATATATGCAGATAGTTTTATATAAAGACTGTGGTTTTATTGTTCTATGTCACTCTGTCTTTTTTCATCAAAACTCACTTCTTCCATAACACTTAAGAGATATTAATTGCCTAAGATTAGACTCATCAGATATGACTAAAATGGAGTTATTACATAAAAATGGATGTGAAATATAGATTAAATGTATATAATGTATATTAAAGGTACTGTTTAATTTCTCTTTGCACCATTTTTATGTTGCTTGCTTTCCTGAATTACTGCTCTAACTTGAACTGAGCTGTGAGCAGTACTGTCAGCCTTACTGGGATGTACTGTATAGATTATATAAATCTATTAACATATATGCATCAGAATAGCTGTTAAAATTAGAAGTACAAGCATAACTGAGAAACAGATGAGAAGGAGTTAGGTACAGAAGTTAGGTAGGAAAGAAGAAAACAAAATTAGGAACTACTGGCATGCTGGTTTCATTTGGGCTTCCTAGTACTATTTACTGCTCTCATTCCCTCTGCTATTTTCTTCCCAGATACAGCAATATACTTCATAAATAAAATATTCAGGAAAGATAACAAAGTCTCAAAGTGCCTGTTTATTCTGCTACCTCTAAAACACCATTTTCAGAGCTAATTTTCTTCATTGATCAAGCAAAAAGACTGCTATGCACAAATTTCCAGTAGTGCTCATCTGGCTAGAAAAAATGAGCAGAAATATGAATGTATTTGCATTATAAACAAGAGGGTTTTTTTCCCCCAAACATGTTTTTCATTGTAATCAATTATATCAAAAATTTTGGCTAAAAGCAGAATTTGTGGAAAGGATGCTCATATACTAAAAACTAAAAAATATGTTTTTAAAAAATGAAGTCAGTGGAGAAGTAGTATCATAATGCACTAAAACATGTCACACATGAACAGAAGAGTTAAAACTGCTTCCTGCCTTCACACAAATAAATCAATTGGTACAGGACACCAGAAACATGCCCACAAATGTCTACAAGCTTGATAAGGTCATTTTTCCTCTATCTTGAGATGTTTCGGGTTTTATTGTTGTTGTTTGCTTTTTTTGGTAGAAGGGGTTCATAAAGGCTCCAAAAGCCTGGAAAACAAGATCCCCTTCCAAAACAGTATATTTATAGGGTTGCATAGGAAGGCTGGACCATAGTCATCCCTGTGGGGGAAGGCAGTGGTGCTGTGTCCTTACCCACATCATCGAGGTCACCAGCCTGGCACTCGCTGCCCTGGAACTCCCTGCAAGTGGCACCACGACAGCCCCCTTTACAAAAGCAGCACCCTTGGCGCTGTCCCCTCAGGTTCTGCATGCTGCAGGCTCGCACCAGTCCCACCATGGCATGCGCTGCTTGGCCAAAAACATGCTGTGTGTGCGGCCACAGATAGTGCATGCCAATGATGCGATGCCATCTGTGACTGCTAGCCCTGATTCAAAGCTTTCAGCTTCCAGTACTCTCCTTGTCCTCCTCTCTTTGCTGTCTTTCAGGAAAACCATTAACAATAATAGACCATTTGGCTCTCCCCTCAACCTCTCTGCTTCAAAGTATTGAAAGGAGGTTGAAGCTGGTGCTGGAATGATGCAGGTAACTGTTATTTCAGAAGATGGGTTTATTATTGAGGTAATTTGATAAGAGACACAAAAGAGATGCATCATCAAACTCATGTCCTGCAAACATGAACATCCTCTGATATTTATTTATTTATTGTCCTTAAGCAGTTCCAGACTTTTTTTCCTACCGTGACAGAAAAAGTAACTCTCCCACATAGAGAAAGGGTCTTCCAGGAAACCAGTCCTCCCAAACTACTGACAGCATATGACTTGATACAGTAACTGCAACTAGATAAGCTGGTACATGATGTAGGGCTATGTAATTCATTCACGTGTGTATAAAACCCCACAGACACACACTAACTGGGATACCATAAGCTCACAAAGCCTGGAAGGACTTGACAGACATACCCATCCCTTCCCTACAGACTCAAGGAAGCCAGCACCACCCCGCTGTGGTGTTTGCCTCTCCAGACCTCAGAAGGTCTGCAGGACTTTCTTTTTCCCAGATCCTGCTCACAGTCTATTCAAAGTCAGTAGCTTACCTCACCTTTAGCAGTGTTCCCCTAATGTGTGAAGTGAATCTTCTTTCCCATGCTGTTGAGCACCAGTTTCTCCATACCATTGAGGGACGTGAAGACCCACTGAGTCCTTCTTTGCCGATGCCTTTTACCTTCCAGCAGGCTGACACCACATCCTTCCTCAGTCATCCTTCGCCAGCCTAAACCTCTTTGCAGTCCCTGCTTGGCCCCATTTCCAGACACCTCGCTGCTCTCTCCTGGCCTGACTCGGGCAGGTCCATGTCCCTCTGGACATGGTGCCCACAAGGCAACCACGCTGAGCCCTCAGGAGCTCCGAGAAGAGCAGGGGTTGGCGGCACCTGCCGTGCAGGATGCACTCATCCTGCTTCATCCAACGCCTGCCTGCTTCACAACAGCATGGCGCTGTTGACTCATATTCGGTTTGTGATTGATGACTAGCTCCGGATTTTTTTATTTTTTTTTTTCTGTAAACTGACACCAAAACCAAATTTGAGGATAAACTGTCTCTGTAATGCGAAAGAAAACTTCCAAACGGTTCAGTTTCAGGGACGTGCTACTCATGTCCCTGTGGCCACACAAATATTTGGCCATTGCAAGGGAGGGAAGAACACAGAGGAGAGCAGGACCAGGTCTCTCAGGGACACAGATATTCCTCTGGCAAAATGTTAGTGGCCTGAAACCCCAAGGGTTTGCAGCTCACTTAAGATGCAATGTTTTGTTTAACATAATTTCATTTAATACTTTTCTGTCTTCAAAAAGAACGTTTTTACCTTCATTTTAGCTCATTTCCTCTCTCTTACACCAAGTGCACATTTTTACTGCTTGCTTTGTACAGACAATAGCGATAGCATGGCTGCACAGTGAGTTGGGCCAGTTTGCTCAGCTGCCTGGCAAATAAACCAGCAATAAAACTAGCAGCAGTCCTTGCCCTGTGGCCACTCAATTGCTAGCACCAACACACAGAAAGAGGTTGACCATTGGTGGGATGGAAGGATGACAGCAACGCATCTTAGAGCATTTTAAGCCAATCTAAGTTGAAACTGCACTTTTTCTGAAGTGGGAGCTGTAGATTGCTAGAAGAGACACAATTGCATTTAATTAAATGAAAATCCATGTCTGCATAGATTGCCAGCAGAACCTTACTGGCAAATTTAAATTTTAAAACCATTGGAAGACTCAGCACTCTTTGGCTGAAAAATGCACAGGACTGAGAGATTTGTCCTGCAATTCCAAATGTGACTTTACTGTACCTGTTCCTTCTTATCCTTATCTTAATGGTATTTAAGTATGATTAGCTGCACTGCCTCAAGCTTCAAATGTGAACTTTTTTTTTTTTCAGAAATTTCATTGACTTGAGCTCACAAGACATACATTAGGCTTAATAACTTTTTTACCAGAAGAAATTTTTCAAGTTTTTATTACATCATTTCAGTGCTTACTTCTCCTCCAGGCCTGAGAGAAGCAAATGGCAAAATTATAGCTAAAGTAAGAACAGTTCTGTGTGACCTTCTTTTGTTGGTGACTTTAAAGATGACTTTGAACAGCATGTGTAATCTATATATACATGCTGTGAGTACTAACTATTGTTTAAGGGACCGTACTGACTTTTTTACTGATTGAAATGGTATGTCTGCATGGAACTACAGGACAATGTCCTGTGACAGACAATTCCACAGAAGCTTTGCTAAATGTCTGCAGAAGAACATACAGCATTTGCTGGTTTGTTGTTGGGTTTATTTTATTTTATTATTTTATTTTATTTTATTTTATTTTATTTTATTTTATTTTATTTTATTTTATTTTATTTTAATTTTATTTTATTTTATTTTATTTTATTTTATTTTGTTTTGTTTTGTTTTATTTTATTTTATTTTATTTTGTTTTGTTTTGTTTTGTTTTGTTTTGTTTTATTTTATTTTATTTTATTTTATTTTATTTTATTTTATTTTATTTTATATTTTTTTCAGCTACTTTATGTCTTAGGGAGAGAAAAAGAACAGAGGAAAGGGACCTGAAGAACCAGAAGGTGACAGCAGAATGGCTTGTATGGTCTTTCTCCAGCATGTCCCTGGAGGTACAGGGGGTAGGCAGGCAGGGCAGGTGGGTGAACGCCTGCTCCCCATAACCCACCAGGGGATCAGGAGCAGTGGTCGCTGCCTCCTCCCAGCAGGACACAGGTGATGCCAGCTGGTACCTGCTGGCAAGCCAGGGAGAGGCAGCAGCAGCTGCACACCCCAGCAGCTTTGCTTCCTAAAATCACCCACAGGTTTTGAGTAAGTGGCCTGTGGCTGGGTGGCTCCTGCAGTCTCCCCCACTGAACAACACTTTTGCATTGTTGTATGTTCGTGACTAATTGCATTTCATCCAGCCTGTGCAATACTCTTTCCTCTGCTTTCTGTTATTCTTACTGCGTGCCAGCTGCATGGTGGGGATGGAAAACCTAATTTCTGATATGTTTTATTCCTGAAATAAGGAAAGACGTGTGCCACAGTGCTAAGTATTTGCTTTCCTAGAGATAAATGCAGAGGGAACGGCTGTACAGAATGGAGCTACCACCAGCCAGGGGTCCCTCCACACCGGGAAACCAGAGGGTGATGCCACCAGGGTGCACGATGGTGCTGGCTTTGAGCTCATAGGCACAAACACAGGAGTCAGATGGTGTTCTGCACTCTGCAGTTAGCACAGCTACCATAACTCCCTCTGCTGAGGACTCCAAAAAAAAGACACGAGTTCTTTGTGCTTTTGAAGTGGGTCTCATATGGGTCCTGTCAGGGTTTTGGTGGGCACAATCCCCCCCCCGTGGGAGCTCTGTTGCTACCAGATAGCGTAGAGATGACTTTGTGTAACCCAAGCTGTAACTGCTTCCATGCATGTGCCTTCCCGAATTATGGTGGGAGCATCTCTAAAAACAACGACCAGTTCCCTGGGGCATGATCGAGGGCAGAAGTAAGCGGGGATGTTTCTGTGCTTGGCTTGCTGAGGGCAGTTTCACACCCTCTGAGACCCCAGGGAAAGGGGCCAGAACAGGACCTCCCGTTACCTTCAGAGCCCAGGGAACGAATTGTCCCCAGGCCATGGCTGCAACTTCAATTTGCGAAAATCTAAGGGAGGAAGTGTTTGTACAACTTATCTGAGCCTATTTCCCAACAATAACTATTGTTCAGTCCGGCAACTTGACATAATATAATTTATTTTGTGAAAAATAAATTTAATTTGCAGCCCGTAACTGTAGTGAGATATCCTGTGGTTTTATTAGCAGGAGTAGATGGTTTTCTTCATTGTTTCTGAAAGAAATCAACATGATTCTATTTGCAGAATGCATTAAAAACTCATCTTGAAACCCTTGAGATGGCATTGTATCATTTGATTTCAGTTCTTAACAACTTCGGCTGAGTTAGATGATGCTGCATCTTCCATATGCTGGAAGAAAGTTAACATCCCTCTGCCCTCTGTGAACACCCCCCCTACGATCCATTAACATCATGAAGTCTTTATGTGTCCTGCTTACACTTTGCTAACTGCTTTGAAACTGGGAGAAACACAGACAGTAATTTTTTCTCATTTGTGACCTTTATAATGAATATCTTCATTGTGTCTTTTGTGGAAATAATACATCTGTGGATTTTCTGAGCAAGTTAAACAAGCTGATTTGTTAATTGGGGGAATGTGGTTTTCGTGTCAGACAATCTGAGAACTAAAGCTGTGCTGAAGGAAAAATCCGGAAAAAATAAAAACCAGAAATGTCAGAATATATTTTTGCATCAGAAGTTACTCTGTGTTGTGAATGTTTATTTTCATCATTTAGTCACTTCAGAAATTTTCCTCCATGAACACTGAGGACTATTTAAACGAAAAATACTCTCACCTATCTTTGTTTATACATGGCTTTTCGTATGTAACTCCTTCTTTATTCATTGTGTCTTTTCCTTGTCACTGACTTTATTTGTATTTTTTAAACTACATACGTATCAGTGAAGACAGAAGCTATTCCTCTAAATGCATGGCCATAGAGAGAGGCACGGTGGAAAGAAATATTCCAAGTTTGTTTTTTTTTTTTTTTTATTAGACAGTGTTTTGTTATTAAGCACTGGTTTGGTATTAACACTGGGAAGGATGGGACTGTTCTGACTGTGTCATCCTGGACAAATCTTTCTGACCTTGCTCCTTAGTGGCTGTCCTCAGCCTTGACAAACTCAAGCAAATGAAACCTGAGTCTCCTCTTGTTAATGCTGTTCTTTCCTGGGAAGCTTTGTCACATAGGACTTCCTGAAACAGCTTGTCCAAGAACAGTGTTTCGCAGTGTGGGCTCCAGCTTGCTCAGCCCTCAGTTATTTCCTCTTAGTGATAGGAGCCATCTATTTCCTGATTCACACAGCACTGGCCACAGTTCATGATCGGGAGCTGGGGAGAAGCTAGGTGTTATTATTAGTTATTGCCTGGAAAAGCTGCTGCTCTGTGTCCTGACGGCTCCACAAATCCAGAGAAGTGACTTCATTCCCAGGATGCAAAAATGACATATCCTTTTAAAGCATGACAGTAGGGACAGGCTTTCTTTCATTCATATATATAACAGCATAAATAACAGCAAGGCTCTCAAGAGTACTGAGAACAAAAGAGACCATACCTCTAATTATACAAACTAGAAAGCTAACAAAATGCCACTTCATCTTATCTATGGGGCTTTTTTCCTCATGTAAAGCAACGAGATGACTAGTTTATCATTAACTTCTCTCCAGCAGTGCAGAGCTGCTGCACAGAAGACGTGCGTATCAGCAGGACCCTCTGAGCAGTATTTGAATTCCTTGCTTCACCACCACTGCCTGGTTCAGGGCTGCTCCGATCCACCTCCCAAAGCAGCCAGGACTTTGTTTTGGGTCCTTCCCTGGCCTTGAGCACCAGCTCCCCAGATGTGACAGGAGCAAAGAGGTTGTTACGCCTTTTAGGAGCTCTTGGATGTGGAGGATTAAATCTTGGCTTTCATTGCAACTCAGTAAACGAGAACATGGCTTAGCAGGAAAGGAAACATGTTGTGCTTAGCTGGGCAACACAGATGGTGATACCAGAGAAGATGCTTCAGCAGGAGCAGGGACATCTACCAGTCCCACTTCACCTTCTCAGCAGGACCAAACCAAGCCCTGTGTCACAGCAGGGTAATTGGGCTTTCCTCCTGAGTTTCCTTCCGTGTTCATGCATTTCTACTGGCACAAAAATTACCCAACAGAAAAACAACTTGCTGCATAATATTGAGTCTCATAAAAAAGCACTGCAGCATAGGGAGAATCCTGACCCAGCAGCAAAAGCAGCCTCAAGTAAGAATTTGGGACATACTCGTGTCAGTCATGGCTAGCCACATCCCCCCAGACATCTCACTCTTTTTATGTCCCTCAGTATTTGCCTGGAAGAAGTCAAAAGGAGACAGAAGACACAGAACTTAAGAGCAGGAATATGATGTGAAGTGTATTCTAACATGTCATGGGAAGTGCATCACACCTTGCTCACATTTTGCATCTGGTTTATGCTTTTGGAGAACTGTGTTGGTCTCTTGACTGCTAGACCATGCACTGCACTGTTGCATTTTCTGGTAGAGGAAAAACGTTCTGCTGGAATAAATAACTTAAGTGTGGGAAACAGCATACACCAGAGGAGTGTGTTTAGAGGTTTTTTTCCTCCCATTTCCTGGCCTTTTTGCAAGGGGCCCAGACCTCAAAAGGCTGGAAAAATGAGCCCACAGAAACCTCATGCAGTTCAGTAAGAAGTGCAATTTCCTGCACCTGGGGAGAAAAAATGCCAGGCACCAGCTGGGGAGGACCTGGGAGTCCTGGTGGAGAGGCTGCCGAGTCTTCTCCTTGGAGACCTCCAAAACCCCCCTGGATATGGGCCTAGGGGACCTGCTCTGGGTGGCCCTGCTTGTGCTGAGGAATGGACCAGATGAGCTCCGGATGTCCCTTTCAGCCACAACCATTCTTTGATTCTTTGGCCTAAAGCCATGCTTTAGCATTTAGATATAGTCCTGATTTTCACAAGAACCAAACATTTCTTGTATTCCCATGCTGGATTAGGCCTGTGCTTTCTGTGTTTCTGTAGATGGTGGAGATGAAAGCAAGATGAACGAGCAGTGAAAAGCAACCCTGAGAGGAGAATCTAGCTTTCTGATGGCAAATGCTAGCTCTGGGCTCTAAAGAGTAGATAGTAATCTTGCTTCCATTAATGTTTAAAATACTCTGTGCACCTAGGCGAGAGTTACCCTGACAAGTTTGCACAAACATAAAATTGCTGCCAGTGCTATCCAAACAGTATCTGCTCTTAAAGCAGATGACTGACGGATTGTTACCAACTATTTGTGTGTGAGGTGAAGGCTTCTGCCAACAGTTAACTGCCACAATACATAAACAATCCTCAGCTGAGAGTCAGATACATTAGTTTTATATTTTCTCTGAAGGTCATATTAAAGTGCCCTCTCAAAAGCTTTCACTTCGTACATAGCAACAGACTGCTTATCATTCAGAATAAATAAATAAATAAAAAATCCTTGAATTTTTTTTTTTTTTATAGTACATTACAGATTCCCAGTGAATGGGAGGGAAAAAGCAGCCTTGGTAACAGTCAGAATAGACAAGCAACCTCTCAGTGGGAAATATTGTCAGCCTAGTTCAAGAAGCAGTAGAGATCTTGGGCCTCTAAAGCCAACGAGTGGATATTGTCCATGACACAGCTTAACGCAGGCAGCAATTCACAAAAATGTTATACACCTACGTGCCACATATCGAAGATACTTAGAGGCAGGGACAAATTTAATGCCATGGAAAGTTCGCACACACAGAGGTCTGCTTAAAGCCAGAGGACACTTCAGCCCAGCCTCTTCTGAGCGTTCTTCCTGGAAGGTACTTGAGAACCGCGGATGACTAAATCCTTGCCACCCCGTTGTGCCACTGCATGTTGTGACATGTCACAATGCTAACACACAACTTGCAAACACTGAGAAAGGATTTTACTGCATAAATAACTCCGCTGATGCAGTATAATCGAGTTCAATGCTTTTTCACACCGATGTCTAGTTCTTAAGATGTGCATGAACCATGGCAATAGCGTTATTAGAAAGAGTTAGTTTTAAAAACATTTTTGTGAGCACTCTTTTGCAGATGAAGAATTGCAATAGGCAAGGCACCGATATTCTGGTACCATAGTCTGAGGTGGGCTAGAGCTGAGCAGAGATTAATCAAAGGAGACCTGACAGGGGAGCAGAGCAGCAAGGGACCTACGCAAGCAGTGACCTGCTGCTCAGTGAAACAAGCTGCAGACACAACCAGGGGAAAAGCTCAGGCCCTCTGGTGTCAGGCAAGGAACTGGATGTTGTATCTTCGGGCTTGATTCACTCGCACAAAGGCCCACCCCATCACTGCCAACCTCTCTGAGACACCCCAGGGCAACACCCACACCGGATGAGCTTGTCATCCTTAGAGGCTTTGTCGTCTTCCAGCCTCTGAGGATGTCTCAGCTGTCCCAGGGCATTTCAAGTGGCTGTCTGTGCTCAGGTAGCTGACTCATGCCCTTTACATCTGCAACTCTGTGGCACAACATTTTTCATGAAAAAAATGTTGGACTGGACTCACACATGCTATAGCTTTTTAAGTGCCAGGAAAACCAATGTGAGTTTTTAAATGGTTGCATATAGAGAGAATATAACCGAATCAGAACAATAGGTTTTCAAAATAATTGTTTTTAAAAGGCAAGTACATGGGTTTCAGAAGGTGTATGTATGTACATGTAAATATATTTATGTGTGAAAAATACTCTGAAGTGTCACACAAGCTTTTGTCATCTGACAGCACAGTGGTGCCTCTAGGAAGGATTTCTAGCATGTTGTTCCATCAGCAGTGGAAAGAGCAGAGCCTGCCTGCCTCCAGGCTCCTGACCTCGCACCCAATTCCCTTCCCATGTCTGCCTGGTGGCGGCATGTCTGTGTGCCAGCCTTTTGGCTGTGCAAGAGCAGCACCTCCTGCATGTGCTGGTGGGGCCGATGACTGCGGCCTTGCAAGAGGAGAAGGCCTCAACTCTGGGGTAAAAGTAGGTTTACATACTTCTGTAGTGGTGGGAGACCACCACAAACTTACCATGGCTTGTCTTATGGTGCATGAATGTGTGCCCATACATTGACCGGTGCTGAAATAGACTGTAGGGAAGGTAACTAACAAAGGTTACAATGCGCATATTCTGTTTTGATGGATTCTTGGTGGCACTTGTTGAAAACGTATCCTCCTTAAATGCAAAGGGTCTAATTCCATCCTCAGATCCCATTATTTCAGGAGAACCACTTCTGGTGACCAAACTCTAAACACCAAGGCATTATGAACTCTGAGTATCATTTTCTGCTTAAATGTAGCTTGGAAGGAAGTGGAAGTCAGTTATGGTGCTTGTCTTGTGGAAGTCACAGGCCTTTGCCTGTACAAAATGTACAGCCCTCAGTTTCCGAAAGAAAAATGGAATCAGGCAGCAAAAAATGTGCTTTTCCATCCAGCTTATCAATGTCAATAGCTTCCTCTGCAATGCCTTGTAAACCTTTATGGCAAGGTACAGTGCACACGCTGTTCAGCTCGTAAGCTGTGACAAGACCACTTTGATGCTGGTGCAGGACCAGTATTTGTTCTTGCAAGTAATTCCCCTCTTCTCCTTGTTTGGATCATTATAAAGTACCCTGAATCTTCTGCCTCATGTTGCCAGCAAATAAAAGGTTATACTGCCTTGGGTCTTTTAACAAGCATTCATTTTCTCACTTGCAAACCCAGTCTGAATGTAACACATGAATCTTTTATTAGGATACATAGCCATAACCACTTCGGAAAAGGTATCTTCTACATGCAATGAATTACAGGTTAAACCACTGTAAATCCACTGAGGGAAAGATGGGGAGATTAGCTACTTCACAAAATTGTGTTATATATCTCTACCACAGACATCTCCTCCTCTTCTCCAACACTGCAGCTGTGTCCAAGCTTAGTGAGGTGCCTACCTGTGTAATGCAGAACAGAAAACACTGTAGGAGCAGCATTTTGTTCACTAACGCACAGTATTGGTGAGTTCAGTCGACATGGGAATTTCTTTCTCCTTTTTCACTGTAACGCTGAGCTTCCTATTGTCTAGCCAATTCCCTCTGTAATGCTGGCAGCTACATAAGTATGTTAACAGACAGCTTCACTGTCAGGTCTGTTACAGGAGGCTACTGAGGTTTTAAACAGAGTTAAGATAAAAACAAAACAAAAACAAACAACAACAAAACCGATTTCATAAGTGATTGACAATGCACCTGTCTATGAGGCATAAAAGATAATCAGACAGGGAATGAAAGGAAAATTTTTAGATACTTAATAGTGATTGTGGAGATCCACAAAGCAGGCTAAGGGAAACTGATGCACGGTATATGGCCAACTGCTATCAACATGCCACAGAACTTGGTGGATCTTGAATGGAGACACCAAATGAGGCCAAGACTTGAAAATCTGAATGGCACTTGCAGTGACCTTGCACTGAAGATGAGTTTGTTGCTAGCGATGTTGTATGTAGAAATATTATTGCCATTATTCCAACACCAGGCAATAAGCAAATATTAAAAGATAATTGCATAAATGTGGAGGAAAATGTCACAATGCCTCCCCCTCTCCCTGCCATTCTCTTACCTACATTTCAGACATAAAGAAGGAAGACAGTACTAAATAGGTACATTAAAAAACAAACAACAACAAAAAATAAAAAGACAACACTAGCTGTGATTTTGTGAAACAGGGGAAACCATCAAAACATTTCTAACCTAGAATCTGCGTCAACTCTCATTGAAATCCTTGGGATTTTAGGGGTCCCTGAAGATTAAGCTTTTAGAATCTGCAATGAAACTCACAACAGCAGCAAACCCACACTAGCAAGAAGAAAAAAACATGGGAACAGAGGACACAGTCTCTGTGCCATTGCTCCAGCTGTATGCATACCATGGTACCATGGGCATGCTGCATGCCTCACATGGGAAATGGGTGGGCATTTCTTCTGTACTGCTGGGGACATGGAGAAGGACAGCTAAAGCTTCTGGGCCTCCTGACACGTTGGACACAACACCTTGTCAGGATGAATGTACCTCTGGCCACGGGCTTGACCTTGCTAATAGGACTTAATTGCTTCTCAAGAAAAAAAAAAAAAAAAAAAAGTATCAAAAGCTTCAAAGGCTTTGTTTTGCAGATTTAATTAAATTATTAGAAATTAGATTTTCTTTTCCTATGTGGAAGCTATTCAGAATAGGAAGTTGCTTAGCAAATTAGATCATGTAATATAGCTGCTTATTGTGCAAAGATAGTGCCTGCTTAGAGTACAATATTTCACTTTATACAGAAATGCTTGCATAGTGAGCCATGATGAAATAAGATTAACACGAAGTGTGTATAAAACATAACCGATGAGAACAAAAACATCACGGGTGCCAGCCAGCTGGGAGGGAGGGTGGTCCCACTGAGCACCATGCTGCTTGCTGCGGGACAGCCTGCTAAAAAAGCTGGGGAAATTCTTGGGCTGCACAGAAAAAACAGCTCAGTATGCCTCCGTGTTGTGTACTTAGCATTATTAAAATGTATTTACTTAAGAGGTCAGTGTTGAAAGAAAAATATGGAGAGCAGGTCTTCCCACTCCCTGGTGGCAAGACGATTTTTGGATGACTTTTTGGATGAGCTGACCTACCCCAGGACAAAAATGCTGTGTCAAGGCCTTCTCCAGGATCCCCCCCCTCTCCCCTCTTCGACCACTCTGGGTTCAGCATTTGTTTTTCTCGTGGTTGGGAGCATTTCAGGCACACGGGGGGCTGACGAGTGGCCTGAGCTAGCACATCTGAGCAGATCTGAGGAGCGACCTTCAGCTGGCACACATCGTGAAAAGGGAAAAGCCGGGGGGACACCGGGGGACAGAAGGGAGAAGGCCTTGCAGGAGGTTCATGGAGATGGGCCTCCATGGAGACGTGGAGGCCACCCCGGGCCCAGCGCCCTGAGTAGCCCTCTGGCGAGAGTAGGCCCCACATGGCCGGCCCTGCGATGCTTGCCTCTAGTGATCAGCGTCACGGCGCTGCTATATTCCTCCCCGCTCCCAGCCTGGGTGAGGAGAACTATAAAGACATGCCCATACAACGCGCCTGATGTTCTGAAATGCTCTGAGACGATGTTCGATTTCTAATGGTTTGTGCGGAGAGGAATGTGCAAAGAGAAATATTTCAATACGTAGGCAGAAGGAGAAGCTCGGCACTTGCCTGAAACTTTTATTTTGTGTTACATAAGAGTGAGATAATTATATCTAGTAATCTTCCCAGTATTCAGGACACTCTGAGTTTTAAGTCACCCTAGATATTTGGATTATTATGAGTAAAAAGCAGCTGATTTCTACTTCAGCAGATTTCTACTTCATTATTGCAGATTGCGCATTTAAAATTTGCTGTATATTGTGTTCTCCGATTCCTTTGTTCTCAGGAATCACCCTTTTTCTTACAGCACATCGTAAGGTCATAAAAACTGACAACTTAAAATTAAAAAATAAAAAATAAAACAAATAATAATAAAAAGGTTAAAATGCCAAGAAGAAAGCAGAAGTATTTTTAAATTATTATTGCAGCTACCAACATTTCAAATAAAAGTCACCTTATAATACCTGAAAAAAATACTTTTACTTTCAAACAAACAATTGGAAGGAGAGCAAAATGTAATTTCTGATTCCCTCAAAGGAAGACAAGTATTTAAAAACATGTCTCTTAACGGAGATTATTTTGCATGTATGCATTTAAAAGACTTGTTAACTTGTCAGATTTGTATTTCAGAGCTAAAACTAGTGCTCTGCTGACCCTGTGCGGGGCAGAGGATGGGGCATGAACTCCTCCTCCTTCCGAAGTGTTGAGTAACACTGGACACGTAGGTGACCCCACAACAATTAGGGCCATCAAGCTTACCTCCTGCCCTCCCTTGCTGTGCAGTGAGTATGCGAGGTGACAATCCACATCCATGTGCTGGCCAGTATGCACTAACTGATGAAGGGATGCTTTTTGGAAGAAAAAATAATAATAATAAAAGAATAATAAAGTGCCTCCTGGCTTAGATTTGGTTCATCCTTTACCAGCTGTAGCACCAATGACTTCAATCCCACAGCCGGGCACCTTCTCCCTGTGACCACTTTTTACAATCTGCCCTTGATCCCCTTCCGAAGGAGAGGCACCGCATGCAGACTGTGTGCTGGACATCCAGGGCAGCAGCTTGAGGGCTCACAGCAGAAATCTCCCAGCCTTGCGTGCCATACCTGCTTGCTAGCAAGACTGTAGCCAAAATATCAATCACGCTGGTGCTCGCTCGCTCCTTAACAAATCCTGACACCATGTAGGAGGAAACCATTCTGTTTCCTAATGCCATAATTCTTAGAAGAGCTAATTATTCTTAGATTTCTATATCTGGCTTTATCTTGTTCACCACTTATTTCCCTTGAAGTGTATCTTAGGCTCTGCCATCCCTTTCTCTGCAGCTCACTTAGGATTTAAGCCAATTTAGTCTCAGGCAGACACACTATTTACCGTTAACAGCACGGGCCTGGAAGGACTTGCATCTTGCAAAACAAGATGACCATCTCAGAGACTGATTTTTAAACATTTTTTTTTAAGTGTAAGAGATGAAGAGAACATCCATTGCCTTCTTCTAGTCTCTATAGCTAGGCAAGAAGAAAAACCTATAATGTAGTTAAAGAAGTCAAGTTTGTGTTTATCTAGCTGACAGGGAAAAAAAAATGATCTATTGTTTCAAGCAAGGGGAGGATTTCCACGTGCTTAGTTGTATGCAATGTACCATTAGCATTATCAGCATCATTAAGATAGGCAGACTTCCATAATTTTGGCAACAGTGTTTTCAGTGCAGGACTCTGCCATGCTGGGCAAATCCAAGGCTTCCCCCACAAGGAGCTACAGAACAGGAATAGCCAGCAGTGATGGACTTCACTGTCATTTCAGTGATCTTCAAATTCATTTATACATGTTGTAAACTTACGTACATAGCTAAATTCATGCAGTTTCTATAAATACTTGTGGATAACTTTACAATACCAAGAAAAAAGGGGGTGGTGGTGGGGAAGAAACCAAACAAAAAAAAAAAACCTCTTGCGAATTACTTCAGTGAAAGATGTATGCCAGCATGAAAGATAATTGCTACTGGTAATGCATTTTACCTTGCATATTCTATTATAACATTCTTATGTAACCAAATATAAAAAGGCAGTGACAGTGTACCCAACCCTCTCTCCCTCTCTTCCATCACAATGGTCTACCAGTTTTTGTTGCTAACCTGTGGCACTGTGATTTCTAAAGGCACTATATTTGAGACAAGATGCACAAAGGCATTATTAATACTTTTAAAAGGAGGAAAGAGAAAACAATGAGGAAGCTTAAAATTAAGTGAAAAACAATCTTTTAAAAATGGATAAAAGCTGCGAAGTACAAAAGTCTTTCAAGGGGACTTTATGTATAGCACAAAGGTATGCTTTTTCACATCAGTATTAAACAGTGTCAGTAACATCCTGGGAGAGACAGTAGGAGCCAGTTTTCTATTAAAATAAGAAAAATGCTGGTTTTAAAAAATATATTAGCATTTAGACAAAGATTTAGACGTTACTTTCTTGAAGGCAACTCAATACGGGGAGTTATTCCTGCTGTAACCAGGGACCATCTAAGTTCAGGTCACTCTTCTTCAGCTTTACAGCAGATGGACAGCAGTGTGCAGCATCAACCCTGCTGACTCAGCACTCAGCCAACCTTTGATTGCTCTGATTTTAAAAACAAAGCACATCTCCAGGATTATGCCACTACCAAAACTGCACTTCAAGTTACCTTTAAAATACATTTTAATGTACTGCTATTTAATTAAAAAAGAAAAAAAAAAGGGGGGGGGGGGGAAAGAAAAAGAAAATGCAAGACCAGATTCTCTTCTTTTAGTCTCTCAGGAAGACTCCTGCTATAACACCCACAGAAACTCTGCTTACCACAGCAAAAGGAATGGAAAGATCTCTTACAAAATTATTGCTTTTCTCTGTTTTTTCCAGCAGGTTTCTGTTTCTTTTTATCCCTATACTGTATGCTACCAAAGGCCCAGGCATCCCTGTCTGGCTGCTTGTCTAGACTATGTCTAGTCTCAGGCTTTGCAAACATACCCAAGCGAGCTCTGAATTCATCCCACCCCAGCTCGATCGCCCCCGCACAGCCCAGTGCTCATCCTCTTAATGAGCTTGGCTGCTCCACATCAGCAGGACAAGGTCTAGACAAACCTGCACTGTTCTGTGTGGTGCACTACAGATGCATCCTAAAGCCACCTGTCAACACATCGAACAACAGGATGTGTCTCCTTACAGTGCATTCTCAAATGGTCATTCAAACATTTACCTATCTGCTAGGAATACTAATTATCAGCACCGAATAAAACAGCAAGCTTCAGCAATTAGTTTGCCTACCCAGAAGAAACTTTACTGGGACAAGATAACCTCTTTTGTTGAAATGGGCAAGGCTACAATCAAAATTTATTTCTGAAATGGTCACAGACATTAGGAAAAAAGCCTGCTCTAACTGCTTTGTATTGTGTAGTATGAGCAGGGCAGCAGTACCTTGTCTGTTCACCCATTCTTAATTGTATTTCTTTATTTTTCTGAGAATGCGTCCAGGTGTTTTTTCGTGTCACAGCACAGTCTGAATGCTCCCTTGAGGACAGAGAGAGTCTTACTAAAAGCACATTTAGCACATATGGGAATTCAATAATGTTTCATTATTCTCTTTGAAAGCTATGGTCAGAGGTCTTTAGATCCAGTGCACAGTGTCTGTGTGCATCAGTAATGAAGAATTATATTCATTGTGCTTCACAGTGTGTGGCATTTGTAAACACACATGTATAAGTACACCTTGAAAGACCAGTTTTCTTCTTCGGCTCTTCCCATTTAGACAAATATACTGCAGATCTGGAAGGAGATGGTTGTATTGATTGTGGCTATTGAGCAGCAGACAAACTGTTTAAATGATCCTCTGTAATTGGAAGGAGAAGTTGGAAAAATGTCTTTGGTGAATGTTAGCAATTGTTTATGACTGGTTAAAAAAATTACATCTTATTCTGAGCAAAGTTCTTTATATCAGAAAGGCTAATTCAATCACCTGCAATAATTCCATATTCATCTCCATCATTTTTGCCACAAAATAGCCTCAGTATATTTACTAAAATAATCAGAAGGTTCACCTGTCTCAAAGATGACAAGCCCCATTTTATCATTTTCCTTATAGCAAAACCAAGGTATTTCATTTTACTGAACTTCCTTCCATTTAATAAAATACTTTTTAAAATATAACAAGCTGTTTGCTAAGGTTTAACTATGTGACTGTCACTGTTCATTTTCATAGCAAGATATTTCACTTGGCTACATTTATAAAGAAATCACATTCCTCTATGAAATTTGCTTGGAACTTGAAAATTGTAAATTAAAAAAAATAATAATATTTCTGTTTTTTCTCCACTTGACAGAACGCTGGGGATTACAGTTGCATAGTTTGAATCACCCATGTCAGCTCATTGCCGTAATCCACCACTATTTAGGGTAAATTTTTCTCCAGACTATGTCAGAGTAGGCCAAGATTGGGAGGAAAGGAAGCAAACATAATGAGAATGAAGAAGAGGGAAGTGGAAATGCAGTCAATGCATATTTTGTGCTGCTGCTTTGGAAACTACTTGTTGCACCGTTGTTAATCTCATCTGTGGAAGTGAGTGTCTCCTACCCAGCTCTGTAACATGCTCTCTCTTAAACTCATTCTTTACATCAGTTGTAGGGGTTGTTTTACATAAACAGTGAATTTTAAATGCATTAATACTAGAACAAAAAGAATTTGCCTTATGGCATTCATTCTTACGAACTGCACAACAGCATAGTATAGTCACAATTCAGTTACATTTTCCCAATGAAGAGAATTATTTATATAGAAATTGAAGTACAATAAAGTTAAAAGACATTATTTTATTTATAAAAGATGCATTCTAATAATTTACCAACATAATTTTTTGTGTTTTCTAAACATATTATAAACTTAATTCAATACCAGCAGACATTTCGCAGTTAAGAAAAGGGGTGGGAAACATTTCAAGGAATACAGAGAGAGAAAATTACAAGCAGGAAGTGGATGTGGGGCACTGTAAAACAATGTGGCATCATGTATCTCTGAAAAAGTTAACTTAATGAATTATCCCCTGATAGAATTATCCCCTGATAGAATCTATTACTCTCTGGACTTGTGTTTTATATCCAGAATATTTTCCATAGTTAAGCACGATTCGAAGATTAAAAAATGTCCATTCTTTCATCTTCAGGTTCACACGTACTTTTCCATTTCTGTATTTCCTGAGAATCATTTATTTTCCATACTTCAGCAAAAGACTTCAGCGTTTTTCTGGGAGGGGGGAAAAGAAATTAGTCAAAATATGGACACACTTTTAAGTTAAGTTAAGCTTCAAAAAACCTACAATCATCTACAAACTTTTATTCACAGTCAAAAATAGCAGTTTGCATAGCTCAAGACATTAACTGATCTATAAGCAATCAATGAACATTTCTTGTATATATTCCATCTGTAGTACAGTCAACAATGTAATTTTACAATTAACTTACAGTACCAGAAGCATCAACAAGATGAAATAAAACACTAAGCAAAAGTAAACCATTAAAGAAAATAAACAGTATTGTAGCTTGCAGAGATACAGATGTTCAGTTCCTAGAAATTTGCACTTAGGAAATCAAGAAGAAAAAATGCATTTTCAAATCACTGAGTACACTCATCCTTCCTATTTTCTTTCTAATATTTTTCTGTTTAAGAAGGACTCCTAAGAGTTGTGACAAGTAAACAAGACATTTAAAATGGGTTAACGCACATTCCTGATGACAAAGATGTCAAGACTGGATGGAATTACACAGTGGATTTTCTTAAATAATATGAAAGTGATTTAAAAACATAAGACAAGGCAGCTGGCCTGTGGGTATTGTGACAGCACAAGTATACTGCTATGAACAGGCCTGAGTTTGATTCTCATAGTAATTTTTATGTCCTACCGCTGATACGCCAGAGCAAAGCTCATATTCATTTTAAACTTTGTTTATGTCTCTTGGGGAGGAGGTATAGAAGAACTTAGATATTTAGATCACATTATGGCAATAAAAGAAACTAAAGAGGAACAGGCGAAAAAGAAAATATAATTATCTATACAAAAGAACTGCAAAAATTAAGAATTATGTAATACAGTGATTTATGCACTGTTAAGTCATCAGACACATTTGATAATCTGTTGTTTTTCACTGACTTGAGCTCTGGGTCCACAGAGGTGCGTGAGGTCCCCTACAAAGTTCACACAAGAATTTACGATGGGGGAGCGATGTGTAACGGGGTCAAACCCCACAAGTCAGCAGCTGCTGCGGGGGTGGCACAGCCGTCCCAAGGGGAGGCAGAAGTGGCACACTCGAGGTGGGCTGGGCTGTGCCTCAGGGCTGCCACAAGCCCTACCCAGGTGCCCGCGGTGATGCCTGGGCCCCGGGGGACTCCAGCCTCAGTGGCGAGCCAGGGTGAGGGACTCATCGCAGATGTAGATGAGGGATTTATTCTTTTTCATTTTAAGAATACCAGCAAATTGCATACCAAAAGCTAAAATACAGATGGTAGCTTACTTGTTCAAAAGCTGGAAAATGTCACACAATTAGGTCCCATCATTTTGATCACCCGGTGAGCCCTAGCTCTTCCCCTCTATGTGCACTGTAAATTAGTCTTCTAATTACATCATCACATACTATTTTTACTGCTCATAGGTTTTGTATGCAATTAACTCTCTTTTCGGGAATGGAGAAATGTTTGAACTCTATTTGTATCCTATGATTTTGACAGAATGGAGATAAAACTGATATATTATTTCCCATCTTAATTATATCACACAATAAATCTGGCCTTTCAGCTCATATTCTTACCTTTCTGAACAACATTTTTTTTCTAGATCTAGTTAAGACATTGTTAGTAATTTGTCATTTTGCTTTTGAAAATTATGGACTACTATTTCAAATGAACATCTACCACATTATTTTTCCCTTCAAACCATCACGTATCTTCAATATGGTTATTTTATTTTGCTTTCTTAAAAGAGGATAAAAAACACTGTTAGGTACGACATTCTGATAAGCATCAAAAGAACTGATTGCATCTGCAAATAAGTAATCCTTAACTTTTTTTTTTTTTAAAGAAGTAATCCTTAACTTTTTTTTTTTTTTTTTTTTTTTTAAAAGATTCTCCTACCAGGATTAGTTATTACCACCAGGCAACAAAGATGTTGATGTATTTTATTTCTGAAGGGTCTCTTGAATTTTGCCGATATGACTGGCATTGAAAAATAGTAACAACTGAAAATTTGGTGGAATGCATATGAATAGTAGCACATTGTTACACCTTAACTGTATACATAACATTACTGGATTTGTAACGGTGATGCTATTCGATGCACATAAATTTTCATACCTAGTCTAGCATGCAAGATACATACACCCCTAAATGAAAATTGGTTATCAGGAAAATAAGAAAATCATAAGACTGTCATTAAAATTTTCTGTGTTTATATAAAAAAAAAAAATATTGTTAAGTTAAACCAGAAGCAAAAATAGCAGCATTTCCTTCTACATTATAGAACACAAATAGATTGTCAAGTTCTGAAATGAATACACTTTCTAAATCAAATATATTTATATTTTCTCTGTCATTGTTAGAAGAGAAATAAGTATTAGAAGATAGTTATATTTCAAATACAACTTTCAGAATTTCCTCCTGAAAAAAAGTGAAAATAAGTATTTTAAAGAATGTACTTGATAGTATGATGTGTATTCCTAGCATTAGTTCAATGTGCATTTAGTTTTTTCCAATCACCACTAAGAGGGTAGCAATTAACCTCTGACATAATAGCTAACCACAAAATCTAAAGCTTTGATTGAAATGGATAGCACAATTTCTTAATAATTTTTCAAACTTTCATCTCACTTTCTCTTTTCTGAAGGGCAGAAGTATATCTAAAGTAGCTCTTACTGCTCTTTTTAATGCACATTCAGTGCAAAACACTCCTCCACTCACATCTGGAAGTTTCATTAGAGAAAAAGTCACAATTTTTCTGACCTTTTCATATTCACTAATCTCTCCAACTCCTTTGATTTGTGAGCTGCCTTCTTCAAGATTTCTTCAGGAATATCTGCCAGCTTGGCAACATTTAGCCCATAACTCCTTGCAGTGACTCCTTTAGTTATTTGATAAAGAAAAGTGATAAATTCAGGATTCTCTTCCTCTTCAGATCCTAAAAAATAGAACAAAAATAAAAAATCACTCTGTTATATTGATAAAATGTAGTAATCCAAACCCAGAAAGAGCAGAGACTCTGGTTTCATTGTCATTCATACCTCCAGTGAGATTAATTCCATTGAAGAAATGCAAGATAAAAATGTTTCCATGAGTTCACGTTTTCCTTGCACATAGTCTGAAAAAAGTGTTTCAGTGTAGTTTTATCTGATGTCTTATTACACAGAAGTGTGTACATGTGTGTGTGCGTAAAAGGTAAGAGTCTTTATATGTCAAATCGATTAATTATGCTATAACTGGAACATTGCATTTCTTGTCTACCAGACAGAATAAAGGATGTGTCAGTAATCCCACAGTCAAGAACTCTGTAATACAGTACAACAACAAAATATTGCTGCCTGCCAGTAGGTTAGGAGCTACAGAAAAATGGTTAGAGCAACCCAAATAGTTAGGATGGCGGATTCTTTCTGTCACGACAATAAGATAGAAATGTAAAAGCAATGATAAAAAATCCGACTCTTTCCTCTTCCTCTTTAGACATTCTTTTTACATCCCTGTACAATTCAGGCCTTGTGTTACCAGCACAAAAGCTATGGTGCTATTCACCGCCATTCATTCTTTCATCTTGGAAACACAGGTTTTTGGAAACAATGGAGATTTCCATAAATACTGATGTCTCAAGCTGATTTGATCTGAGTGGTCCAAGCCAAAGGTTGCAAAAAATATGCCACAAACATTTAAATAAAACAATTCAAACACTAAGACAAGAGACATGGGAGCTAAAGATTCAGCTGAAGAAAGAAATGTGGATGTGCTGTTGCTCCCAGGCTGTGACAGTAAACCTATTGTACTTTCGTGAGCAAAATGATGAAGACTGCATGCGGCCTGAAGGTTCAGGCCAACTAACATTGAAAGCAAGAAGGCTAAAGCAGCAAACTAAAACATAAAGTATAGGGTTTCAAGGACACAACACATAAGGAACAGTAAGTACATTCTCATCTCAACTGCTTGAGAGTATCAGAGATGAGCAGTTCAATTAATCAGCTAGACGCGAAAGGACATACTGACGCTCCTAAAAATGATGCAGTTAATGGGGAACATTGGTTTTGCTATAGAGTGCTTACCTAAAGACAACTTTGAATTAAACAACCTGTGCTCAACATTAATGTTTATTTCAGGGATCCCTGCTTCTAAAATTAACCAGAGTACAAAAGCCAAAGTATCCCTCTTGTCTGTATTAGACAAGCCTCCATCTGATGTTGAAGAGTGTCTGTCAGAGTACAGGTTTTGGGAAGGCACTTCTATTTTTAAAACTAACTTTCTGAAAAATATTTTTATTTATACACAGTATTTAGTGACAAATACTGGAGACCCCCTGTCTGATCAGTTTACGATGTAAGCACATAGTACAATACTAAGAATGAATTATAGGGAAAGATTAATGGCAAATACCATGCCAATTAAGAAAAATAATAATCCTAATAGTGATCTGGGGAGCATGCCGTTACTTTGCAAAGGGGGAAAACCAAAATAAGAACAGAATTGTCAAGTGCCTGAATAAAGCTGATCTATCAGAAAAAAAGCTAAAGCAGTTTGTATAGAGGGAAATTCCATGCCACCATTTTACGTTTGGAAGGCACATGAGTAAAGAGTGACAGTGGATAAATCCTATATGGATTTTCAAAGTGCTTTCAAGAAGAGCGCTGCATCAAATGCTCTTCTGAAAACCAAGCAGCCATAATCTTCAAGGAAGGCCTTTGCAATTGTAAATAACTGGTGAGCAGACAGAAAACAGATGAGAAGAGCCAGTTTGCACCATGAAGGGTGGTCATCACTGCAGTTAGACAGAACTGCTCAACTTATCCAAAGAAAAGGGCTAAGCACTAAGGTGACAAACCTCTGAAAATTCTAACTAATTCAGAGCAACAGTGAAAAGAAAAAGCACTTTAATTCTTCTGCCTGGTTAAGAACAGAAGTGAAAGGCATTATGATAAAAAATCTGCAAAATTAGGCATGGCACAGAAAGGATAAACATATCATCACTCTGACTCAAATCAAGAACAGGGACCATCAAATGAAGCTACATGTTGTTTCAAAACAGCCTCAGAACAAACAAAAGGAGGTAGTAGTTCCTCACACCAGTAAATGCACTTTAATGCAGTGTTAAATTTTGGAGCTCCTTGACACAGCAGAATGAAGATTTTAAAAGTATATGTGAATAAACTGGGGGTATGGACAACCTCAGTGAAAAGAAAATCGATCAAAGATTAAAAAACAAACAAATAGAAACCACATCTAATTCTTGAAGTCCCCTACACAGTAAGTGTTTGCAGACAGTGGGATCTTTTTGAGAAAGAGTTGCCATATGTTTGATCCCTAATCCCTCCTGCCTAGTCCTTTTGTTATTTAGCTACTGTGACAAGCTGGGTGAATCTTTGATCTGAGCTGGCTCAGTCATCCTTGTATTAATTTTGAAAGAGAAATGGTTGCTCAGTTTACAAATCATCAAAATTCTGTGTATAGGCTGACACTTTAGTGCATTTAGATGTATGTAATCATTATTACAACTTCTGCCTCTACCCAAAATGCCAGAATCTCAGATGGCTTTATACTGTACCTTTTTGTTCACCACTCTCTTCTTCATTCACCAAGAAAGCCATGTGGTAATTACCAACTTTTTCTGGATACATCTTTTCTAGCTCACAAACTGAGGGATAGTGAGTGACAAACAGTGTCAGCGACTCCACCTGCAACAATGAGATAGATGCATACGGTTTTAATTTTTTTTTCCCTGAACACACCAACAAAGCACTGGTATCCTTTACAAATAAACCTTTGCTCTGAGTTTAGACGTGTCACATTTCTGCAAGAATGGAACATATACCATGCCAAAGTAAACCTAAAATAAAAAAGTAAAGTAAAAAAGTATTCACAAGCATGTGTCAGACTGATCACTTACATCTGTAATAAAATGTTCCAGTGTAGCGTAAGCAATAGCAATTCCATCATGTGTGCTAGTTCCTCTTCCCAGTTCATCCAAAATTACTAGCGATCTTGAAGTTGCTTTTCTTATTATCTCAGCAGTATCTGTCAGTTCTTCCATAAAGGTACTTCGGCCTTTGTAAATGTTATCTGCTGCACCCATTCTGTATTGGGATACAAAGCAGATCAATTCATTAAGTTCAAATATGAATCATATACAAAGAAAAAAAGATCATGATCATGAAACCAGTTTGTTTTAAATCTCCTATTGCTGCTCCAGAGCACAAAAGCCAGGCAAAATGACCGTCTTCCACAATAAGCTACTGTGTAGGAAAAAAACAAACAAACAAACAATGGCAACAGCCCATGGTGCAGATGTGAGGATACTCTAAAGGACTGAAAGGTCCAGAGGGAGCAATTCGTGTACCATTAAGCTTGCATTAAGCGTGCATGGTTTGCACGCATTTCCCAAGGCAACACTAACCCTGAAGGCATCCCGGGCGGTTAGGCTGTAAGGACAGCAGGGAACTTTTCTGCCCATCCCTAATCTAGTCCCAAGGTAAATCTGCAGACAGTAAATGCAGCATCCAATGCCAGCTACAGGAATTAGGGGGGGGGAAAGAGGAGGCAGAGGTGCATGCAATTAGCATTCATATCTTCCATCTTGAGAAATCGTACAAGGCAGCTTGCCCTCCCCTTTAAAAAGGATGCTGAGATTTCAGACCAGCCAGCGCACTGGAAGGACTACAGTAAAGGTAGCAGTGAACAGGAATATAATTTTTAATTTTTTTTTTTTTCAGTTTGTCCATCTAATGTGTATATTTTTAAATTTAAAATAAAATTTAAAATAAATTTAAAATTTTAAATAAAAAAATTTAAATTTTAAAAAGGTATAAAGTACCAGCACCAGAGATACAGGGGAAAGTCATGTGACCAGGTATTTGTCCATACACAATGATACAGCAGGCAGTAAGAAAATAACAATAATTTCTTCCAATTACAAAGGTGCACAGTCTTATTAGTACACTAATAATAATTCTAAGAGGAGATTTTTCTCCTCATCCTTTTCCTTAACCATCCTTCAGCTTACCTGTCTCTGCAGGTGAGGATTCTCCTCCACCCACCATGCACACACACACCTTCCTTCCTGATTCCTACAGGTCTTTTTACACTGTTTCAGATGCATGCAACCTTCAGCCCTTCTATTCAATATGTGAAATCACAATTTTCATCCCAAAAAACTGTTAGCAATTCACCCCATTTTTCTTTTCTTGTGCAGGTTTCCGCACCTACTCAGTAACTAGGCTTTCCACCTGGAAGAAATTACATTTCCGTCCTCCATATATGCTTTTCAATTACGTTAATCACATTACAATGTCACTTTGGAGATAGGTTATCATTAGCAAGCCACTGAGTAGGGCTGTAAAAATGGATTTGTTCACTCTCATCATCCAATAATATAGTTACATACAAGCCACACTGATTTAAGGAAAACTGACTCATGGGCTTAGCATATTACATTTTCAAATATAATAGCTGGCCACAACAGTATTTAAAGCCAATCAAAACCTTGAAAGAGAATCCCAGTGTAGCTTTTTTCTCTCAGTCTTTTGCTGTTTCTTTCTCTAATGTAATTGCTTTTGTTGCCTACAGAAGCACTAGCAAGATTCTCATTATTTTATGAGGATCTTATAATTGCCAAGAGTAATTGACTACCAATACCCAAACTATCTGGTTGAACACAGTATGGTTATGTTTTCTATATATTCTCCAGGTCCTGCCTTTAAAATTTTGTATGGGGGTATACATAACTCAACAATATGCAAATCTGCAATTATAAATGAACTAATTTTGGTTGGGGATAGGCATTATGATGCAACGAGCACACTGAATGGTTATGTGCAATATTTCACTGAATATGTGTTTGCATACATACACACTGGGTACACTCCCACATACTCCGGAAGAAAGGTGATTTTGCACATGAGCTAATTAAACTTTACATTAATTTCACTGAATTAGGCATACAATTCAGGATACTGAGACATTGTGAAATTAAGATTTTTTTAAACCACTTGCTACTGCAATCCCTTTAAATGCCTTAAACATGTACGACAATGTTAAGAGCTATGAACACACTGCTGAATTTCTCATAGTGCCCCGTAACCTGGCTTGCACATTTCCTAGCTTGGTTCAGCAAGCACATACTATTGCAAAATTGAACAATCCCCATTTATTGCAAGGTTGGATAGATCTACAGAGAACAAGCGATTGGATCAGTTTTTAACACTATTAGCTACAACTAGATTCACCAGAAAAATAAATATTTTTTTATGTCTCAAAAACCTCTGGCTTTGTAATGGGCAACTTTTAACCTTACTTTCCAACCCTAGGCTTATTGGCATTATTATTTGATCATTTTTACTTGTTTTTTCATTACAGAGACAGCACCTATATAGCCAGGCAGACTGTTCTGCACCCGTGACGATTACACTGAGAGCTCTCAGTTCTATTTTTTTCTCGTATTGCATTATTTCCATAGAGCCCTCCAAATCATTTAGTCATTTTGAATCTAATTTGCATTTGTGAAAATAGTTTTCAGAACTTCCTCACTAAATGCTCAAGATACAAACAGAAATGAGCATTATCTTTCTCTTGTTAACAACAGCTGCAAAAGAAGCCTTTCTTTTCAGTATCTCAAAACATTCAAATCCAACTCTGCCTTATCTACAGATCAAAAAAAAAGTGTATTTTGAAATGACATACACACTCTTAAATGTCATCCTTGAGAACAGATAAAATTGTTCTTTCTACCTCTGCCCCTTATCCTAGGAGAAGCAATGTGATAAGCAATATTATCCCAGAAAGAAGATAAAGAAGATACAATGAATTATTTGGGTCAAAACAATTATTACTTTAACAATTCTTTGAGTTTAAATCAGCAATAATAAATTCCACTAAACTTCTAAAAGATTCAATTGCTTTTATTTTATATATTATGTATTTTGTCTCCTAAATATTTTTATATATCAAAACATTATGCATTTTTCTGTAATGTTCAATGGAATCCAGATGATTTACCACTGTTATCAGCTACTCGATAGGTAACACTTAGGATGTTATTCTGATGAGATTGTTGGATTAGAAATGTTAAGAAATATTACAGATGCTCTTACAGATCTTAAAGTTGCCAGCACTTAAGCAACTATTTAAGCAACTATTTTTTTTTTATTAAATTTATTAAAGCAACTATTTATTTATTCCTCTAACAAGGTGCCTACACTGGGATCAGACGCTTGTCTAAATTTTATTTGTAAGCAAAAGTAACCATTTCATTAGATTTTAATACTCTATTTTTAACTACAGTAGAAAACAATACAGAGAAATAAACCAAGACTAATGAGTGATCCCTAGTAGAATGATGCAGTCATGTTATTCACTACCCAAATTCTCTTTTCTCTCCTCTCTTTCTTAATTAAAAAATATTAATAAAGAAAATCAGGGAAAAGGGTTGCAATAGAATACGACAGACACAGAAGAAAACCATTAGAGCAAGAGCAACACCACTCAATTTCACTAGCTCTGCCTGTTGAACACCAGCTATTGGAAGCAGTGACACATTTAATATGAAAACTTCCATTTCTGCTATGGAATTTCTAAACCCTATGTTCAGGAAAATTACCGCATTCTGCCCATGAGGAGCATGCAGGCATCCAATGTGAAGAGTGCCTCTTTAGTGCTGGCAAGAGATCCATCACTCCTCAGCAAATGCAATTTGGCTGGAAACCACTTGTTATAATGTCTCTTTGACAGCCAACCAAATTTCATAAAATTAAAAGCTTTTCATCTTTTAATATTCAACACATTTATTATGTAAAGAAAAAATACTGGGAGGCATTATCCCTTTTCAGTGCTAGATTTCAAGTGGTAAGGATCCTTGTCCATAATCTCCATATATAACAACAGCAAATGCAGCGTTTTCATAAATTAATTTTTTGGAGGATTAATTAGACAATAGGCAGGCACTACCTAGCTTTACGCAAAGCAGTTATCACTACATGCATAACCTGTATGTGGCCCCTTTGAGAAGATGATTTTTTTGATTTTTTTTTCCCTACAGTAGCAGCATTCAGCAGCATTGCTTTTTTAACCTGCTTTCCTGAGTCAGTGCATGCACACAACATCGACCTTTTCCAGAGCAAACGCTCACCATTCTGGGAAGGTATCCTATGATATTTTGTCCTGCAAGGCTCCGTAAATGCTGATAATTTTCTAATGATACAGGGTATGATACCGCTCAGAAACCCCTAGCATAAAAATAGCGTTAACATTTTTCTTGTATCCCAGGAATTTTTATGAAGTCAGTATCCATTTAAAATTGCTCTCAACAGGCATGAACTCATACTGGGACACTGTATGTCTCCTGAAGTTACCTCAAAATCTGGTGCTTTCAAGCTCTTGGTCAGCTGGGCAGGCCAAAGTCCTCTCAGTATTTTTCATCCATTAAAATTTTGTAAGGAGGGAGGAAATGAAATTAAGGCCACTGACCTCTTCTTAGAGCTCCATCACTCAGCACCCTGATATTACTGCTCCCCCAAAAAAAGGAGTGTCCTGGAGCAGGGGACAGACTTGCAGACCGGGGTTGGCTCACAGTAGTCTGAAATGAGATTATTTTGGAAGGGAGCAGGGAGTGTCATCGCCGTTTCCCCCCTCCTGAGAAGTGCTGCTGCCCTGTGCTAGCAGCCCTGGGGTGAAAGTCACAACTTGTATGTTAAACCAGAAATTGCCCCAGTGTGACAGACAGCAGAGAAAAAATTGAAAAAATAATGATCTTCTCAAGCAGAAAAATTTATCTGAAGTCCAGAAGTTTCTACTTGAGTCTGTTTCCATGTTATCTTTTAGAAAAAGTTATCCTACTTGCTGCTGACTTGGTTATAAAACAAAGAACACCGTGTGGACCCCAGGTAATTCTGTTCTTTTATGTTAGTGTGAATCCTTCACGCTACCTGTGAAAATGACCAAGCAGTGGTCTGAGGCCTACCAGTAGTAAAAAAGCAACCAAATGAATTCCAAAACAAACAAAAAGGCATTTCCTAAAGCCTTATTTTCATACACAAATGGCATCCCGGTGCCATTCATTCATTTGTAGTATATAAAACACTTAATGTTGAAAAAAATTAAATGAAATCTAAGATTTTTCAACCTTGATTTTAAAAAGATCTACTTGACTAAAAGTCCGTCTGACTAAAATACCAGAAAAATGAAACCCCTTCCCTGTTATAGCAGAATAAATCAAATTAGTGTAGAGCCTCTATGGACTGCCTTTGCAAAGGCTGCAGTTATCAAGAAAAGGCATCCAGATTTCCAGGTATGGTTTGATTTCCCAGGGATCAGAATTTGAAGCCAGACTTCTCAGAAGGTACCCGTAGTCAAATTATTTATTCATCAATAACAACTAACACTAAAACAGAATTACTCTTTTCTCTGTGCTTATCTCAAGCAGCAGTTGTACAATAATGCTTCCAGCAACAACAAAGAATTTCTTCTGTGGTTCAGAGAGAACGCTGAGAAAAACACAAATAAAATACATGCAGAATGTGACCTTACAATTCCACTCACTCCCTCTCACACAACACCTTCAAAATGTCATTTCAAAGCTCACTGTATTTGAACAGGTGTTATTTAAATTAAAATCATTTCTTTGCAGAAAACAGGTTGGAAAAGTGTGGGTATTAAGTAAAGAAGATGTTTGTGAGACCAGAAAATATGATATTGATGAATATCAAATGTGAATGGCAGAACGCGATCAAAATTTCATTTCAACGCTTAGGTTAAGTCTTCCATTGAGCTAGGTTTTAAGTTTCTATTAGGCATCCAGCTGCAAATTTAGTCAACTGCAGTCTTAACAGACAAATTAAGAGTATTAGACAAGATTTAATGTTAACATATTAACCTGAGGGGTCATTCCCACCCCTCATAATTGCCAAGCAGATACTATAAACACAATTAAGACACAGTCCTGCCCTCCTCATTGCAAACAGCACTTATCTCAGGTTAAAAATTATTTGTAGTTTGCAGGAGGGTTTGCTGAGAAAATTAGAAGAGAAATCCTGAACTGGGACTGGCAAGCTGGCTATTGCACGCAGACCTACCACACTTCCAAGCACCCAGCACCTTTAACCAGAACAATCATTATGTTTTGCCCACAAAAGCAATTTGAAATCCTGCATATTTTAGAAACACTCAAACTGCTAATGAGAATTTCACAGTGGTTATTCTAAAAGTAACCCAAGTCACATAGCTTAACTTCTGGCTACTTTCCATTTACAATGAAAATTTATCTAGTAATTCTTCAGAAGATAGCATCTGCAAATTTACAACAGTTCACTGGCAAGAAACTAATGCTTCACACTCCCCCACAGAGTACTGGTAAATCATTTACTTCACTTCCATCACGCTATTGCAGATCCAAACCAAAAACTAACAATAAGAAAAAAAAAATCTTACTGAAACTGCAATTACAAGATTAAAAAATAAACAACAACAATAAAAAAACTCTTATCCAAAGTATGACAGGATGCATTGTTATCAGGACAGTTATTTTTGCATTTATGGGCAACTTCCGAGAAGTAAATGTGTGCAAAGTTACATGGACGACAGTGACAAAAATTAGAAAATGTTCATAATACAAACCTATTTACAGTCAACATGCATGCACATGCTCAACTGTTTCTACAGCAGCTTATTTGCAAATTATAAATGAAGAAATACCCACAGTATGTTACCTAATTTAAAAGAGCAGTAGTTGAAAAGCCTGACGATGCATTACACATTTAGTGTAAAATACATTCTAATTTTGCAATTTATTATAGACATATGATGTTCTAAGTCACTGACAAATTAATGAAACTAGTAAAACCTAAGACCACTATCAATACATACTTTGCATTATCCTTAAAAAAAAAAAAAAAAAAAAAAAAAAAAAGGCAAGTCCAAAGTGATTTTAATACTCAGTTTCATAATCTTGTTTTTAACATGTTTTTCCATATCACTAGGTAGCTGAAGTAGCCAGAACAAATCATCACTTAAATCCTTATTGCCTTTTATAACTAGCCAATAGAGACCTGCTGCACACACCGGCTTTCCAGTATACTGAAAGAAATGAACCTAACAGATCAGCTTTCAAGATGTGAATGGCATTGATTTTTTTTTTTTTTGCTGAAAGCCACAGGAAACAAAACCAACCAGAGATTGAAGTGAACATTCAATATTTTAAAAGCTTCACCTCAACTGGCAGAACCAGGTAGGACTGATTTCAGAAGAGCCAACACTAGTCTAATCAATACAGTCACTGAATGACCAGCAGTTACCAATATTCGCTCATTTCTGATGCTTTTTAAGGCAACAGAAGTACATCTGTTCTTGGGAAAGGTTTATGCTAGATCGCCTCATGATGAATACTTGAATATGTTCTTTTCTGAAATTCAGCTGCAATACCCTCAAAAGCACTAGCACTCGTTAAAAAAAGAAAAATAAAAAGGGGGAAAAAAAGGTCATCTAAGGCATCACTGACTGTTAAAATAATCCAGCTGGTGGTTCACTCTAAAATTTCCCATTGTATTTTGAAATTGAACTTTCTTGAGCCTATGTTGCACTTTCTCCACTCCACATGAATTGCTTCCTGCAGCAGCTGTCTCAGAGGAGGTGGGCGTCCAGCAGCATCACAAACACACCACGGTCCTGCAGCTGGGCAGATGAGCAGAGGAGAACCCCCAGTCCTGGGCTGGGGAGTGGAATTACTTGCTAACATTTCGTTTCACCTAACTCCCATGACAAAAAACTTGGAGCGGGTTACTCTAAGGCTGTGGGTTTTTGAGTAACTTAGGTGAGTGATCAGCAATGCACTTCCCTTTTCTAAGCATGTGGAAAGAACAAAGTTTGGTAAAGCTGTGCGTCTTCTGACAGCGAGCTGAACTCCTGCAAAATTCCCCCCTCCTTCTCCCACTAATATTAAGTTCAGTCAATATCCAAAAAAGGGATTGGTTTAGTGATACTACATTTATGCTGAAGTGTACAACTCTCAGTGATTTCTGGAATCCTCTAAAACTATGAGTCTCTTTGGCTGGAAGTTTCACAACCTTCATCAAGATGTTTGACAGAACAAAGTGCAGCAACACAAAAGCAGAATTAGAACAAGCAATTAGAAGAACATTTTTAGGAACAGAGCCTTTTATGCATATATGCATAATATCCAACAACGTTTTATGCTTAGGTTTTCCAGCAGTATCTGTAAGTTTTATATTCATATACATCCATAAAGAATCCTGAGAAGTATGCAACCAGCATATAACTTTACAGCAAACTAAGCTGTATTCCACCAAAAACTGCGGACAGTAATGTAAATTCTGTGTTGGAGGGTGAAAATGATTTTATACCTAATACATGAACAGATTGTTCTCTACAGGTCAGTCAGGCTTTATGTTAAAAATGTATATACATTTTACTGATGGTCAAGAGAAAGAACACATTAAAAGTACAATCACTTTGCTGAAAGATGTTGTAAGACTAGATATTCAAATTAGAGTGTTTATTTGCAAGCCATCAGTGTCAGCCTGAAGAAGCTGAAAACATGATAAAGCCAAAAACCCACCCCTAAAACATGCACAGGTTTACACTTACTACTCTCAGCTTCCACTGAGGGAACTCAAGGTAATTAAGTTAATGTGCATATGTAGCTGAAGGATTGAGGCCAAGGGGGGATTAAAAAGCAGGAACTATAGCAACAGCCTAGGGACAATAGCTGAAGCATTTGGCATAAGTGAACTTTTCCCCTTTAAACCTGTGGACACTCCTGAAAATCCAATTCAAATTGTGACTAGGTTAAATCCTAGCACGGGTCAGTTTTAGAAAGGTAAGTACCCTGTTTCGGGGAAGGAGTTTCAGCCCAGCCTTCCTGTAAAACAACTGGTCAGCTTCACATGCAAATTCTCTTTTTCCTGTTTTTTTTTTTTTTTTTTCCCCTGTATACCATTACAAGCATTAATATGCAGCGTAAATTATTTTATATATCTCACTGTAGATATAAGTAACTGTCTGTTATTGTCTTAAATGAATTTTCAAACTTGATTTAAACCCCTGCAAACAAAACAGTTTTTTGTACTTACAGAGTTTACCAAATGCCATGTATGTAAGCTGAAGACTGTTCTATTAAATATATACATTATTACATGTATATGAGATACAGATCTAACTATGCAGGTGCATATTACTATGAAATAAACAGACATGGAACTAAATTAGCTCTAAGTACATGCAACATAATTTAATAATATTCTGTAGTTACAGAACACTGTCAGAAGTAGCTACAGTTCAAATGCACTCCATATATCCAAGACACAGTAACTTTTCTGAAAAAAAAAATAAATAAAAACATTTTCATTTTAACAACGCTAACTGCAACTTTTACTCATTCTCTTCTTTTTCAAAAAGAATATCTCCACGTGATATAAAATAGGTGCAAAGAATTTAATACAACCTCCCTTTTTTTTTTTTTCCCTGAAAGCTGAAAATAATTTACCCCAGAAGTGTAATTTTATGACTGTAAAGCATAAATGAAAGGCTTAAGTCATTTTTGTTATTCTGGCAATAAACACAAATACAATTAAGCAAGAACAAAATGAAACAAATTACCATGCCATAAAGAAGTAATATTTCTGAAAATTACTTCTGGGTCTTGACAGCTAACAAGTTCTGTTGGTCTGACTGTCACTGATGCTTTCCAGAGTAATACAAATACTAAAACAACTCTTGTTTAGCCTATCTGTACATAGAATTCTAGTATGAACTTGCCAGTCACTTGGGATTGCTTATTATGAACGGTTCCTTACTTCTCTGCACAAAACGCAAATTAATGTGTACAGCAAAAATAATAAGCATTGCCATGTATAATACAATGGTGTGAAAAGAGACCTTTTGTTCTGACATTTTCTGACCCTTATCTTTCAGAGTCTAACTGCATGGGCAAATCGAGAGAACATAGTTGTTTTCAAAAGAAAATGTGAACTCCTAAAATTAAAAAAAAAATAAATCAGGTGAATAAATATATAAATAAATAAATAAGGCATCAACAAAGCTTTTAGCCAAAACTATGCAGTTTATAGAAAAGTAACTCTGTTAAATACTTAGCTCCTCCATAACTTCTGTTCAGCATTCTCTCAAGGCAATTCCTGTATTACACAGGATGCCTGCAGACAGCGCTGGCAACCACAGCTGCCACCTCAAGAACAGAATTTAATAGCTCAGGTTTTATGATGGAGATATGAAGAAGCTGACTAACTGAATCTTCATGCCAGATTTCGTGATCTAACTGATATTTCTAGGACTGACAAGAAGACTAATCTTCCTAATCCTACTTTGTAAGCCTCAAAAAAAAAAAAAATCAATAAAGCATAATAAAGCAATAAATGGAACCAAGGAATTTTGGAGTTTGGTAATTGGTCTTTTGAGTTAAGACAATAAAGTTCATAAACATGAGAGGTAATAGGTTATTCTGGTAAAATATGACAGAGATTGCCATGAAGGATAACTACTTAATAAGTATGTGAATGCCCATAATCTATGCCACTCCAACCCAGTGATCTGACTCATTTCTGAGGCTGTGGCTGGCACAAGAATTCAGAGAAAGGCACAGAAATTGTGACATGGGAATTATGCTGAACTTCCGAGAAATAATTATTTTTGCTAAAGATTAAAAACAAAAAATCACATGAATTATACATGAACTCATGTATAATTCCAGGTATACCTTTATCAGTTTAAAAGCTATTACCAAATCCCAATCAATTTAGCTCCCTAGGAGTGAAAAGCACTAACTTTATATTCCATTCATATAACAAAGGACTAAAATCAAGATGGGACAGGCTTATTTGAAACATGAAGGCTCCCCAAGTCTTTCCTGCACACCAGCAGTCGCTTTGAAAAGCGATCAGCATGCCTCCCCCTTAACAATCAAGGTTAAGCAGGCAGTGTAGATTTGGATGGATGGAGGACCCATTTTTTCATGTTTAGTGAAATCACTGCATAGGAAGTGACTTCTAATCAAGAATGTTTCTAAACCATTTTCAAGCTGGCGAGTTCCTGGGCCGTCTCTTTGTAGATAAAGCTCATCCATGAAACAAACAATGCATAAGTAGGAAAGAATATAACAAGCTGAATTCTGGTCAGAACGAACTGCGCTGTTTTTCAACCATTGCTTTCCTATTGCTGGGGCAAATAACACAGTTTCTGCTGTGAAGCTCTGAAAAAATGGTGCTTGCTATTTATTTATTATTTTAAACAAGCATCTGTAATTTTTTCCCCTCTGTCCTGGTCCTGTGTTGCTGCCTTCCACTGATCTGCTAGTAAAACCAGAATTAAGTAAGTGCAACATTACTTGCTCAGATAAAAAAAGAAGCTGGGAAGTTTTTGCCATCAGCAGTTAGACCACTGGAACACCCATTTCCACTAATACTTGACGAGCCATATTTCACTTTTATTCTTTAGTGATTTACCTCAGATCTCAAGGCATTGTGAAAAGTGCCTGGAAAGCATCTCCCATTCAATTTTTGTTCTGAGTGAAACATTTTCTTTTTCTTGCTTCACATACCACTCTATACTGTGCTTTCCAATTTTCTGAAGATTTCCTTAAAAATGTACTCTCAACAAACCTCGTAACATTTTAGTCTGTTAAAGTAAATCATGCAATTTTAAATACCTTTCAAATTTTAATGATGGTGACATTCCAATGAAGGAAATTAAAAATAAATACAAACATCCAAAATTGATTGCCCAAATGTTTGCAGGTGCTAATAAAGTATTTGCTTTACATCACGATTTTTAATTATACTAAAATCTGTAATGATGCCATAAATACATGCATTTTATCTGCTTAAAAATATTATGCTTGGTTAGAGAGAAAATACTGAGGTTCGTTTACTAGTTTCTTTCAGCTCCACATACTTGACAAAACAGTAATGAGTGTGTCAAATTATCAGAATTAAATAGCTGTTATTTTTTAAGGAGGTAACATCCAAATGTATATTGGAAGATCTGTCCTCTTCTGAGAATTAGTTCTATCTTTTAGTGATGAGACAGACATCTTGAATAAAACACATGGGAAAAAAAAAAAAAAAAAAAAAAAAAAAAGAATTACTGTATGCTTAATGCAGATTCTTTAAAGAAACATGGATTTAAAGGCCTGGATTTCTTTTTTTTTTTCAAAATTTTACTTCAAAGAAATGCTCCATTGCTAAACCCTCCTCTTAGCTGTAAGAGTATTTCTTTCCACTTTATCATCTCTTATAGACCATGCCAAAAAAGGGCAACTACTGGGGACGTTAAGAAAACTTTAGTTGTTCCTAAAGATCACTTAACTGTATCAAACTGTAAGAATTTGCTACACCTAGTCACAGTTCTGCTTTTGTAATAATACACTTGTAGGTTGAATAAACTTGCTTCTTCTACAAGGGAGAGCAATTACAGATGGATAGCCATGCTCTGCTGTACACAGTAAGTAGACTTGACAGAAAAAATCATATTACCTGTGTGCTCTTGAGTGCTCTGCATCTCAAGTCTGTGCTCTGCAGCTGATCATCATGCCAGTGACAATACATGAGATTCTTCCAGCACAAGGAGCAGCAGAAACAAGTAGTGTATACCAATGAGAAAGACATCAGACACAGACCCTGCAGAAACAGACACCTGCAGTCCTTGCAAGGGCTACAAAGACAGGTTATGAAAACAGGCCAGAGGCCACGTCCATCCCGCATTCTTGTGGTCACAAACGTTCCCTGTTTCCTGGACAATAAATTATCTTTTAGGTGCCAATTCTTACAGCAGAAAAATAATATGGGTGAAAGTATCCATGATGGCTCTAGTGCCTCAGGCAAAAAATATCATTTCAGTGTATATAAATGTCCCTTCCTCCCCACGTATCGGCAGTGTGGATCTTATTGCACCTGATTGACACAAGTCCTTTTACTCCCCGGATGATGGAAATGAGGACTGCCTGTCACATCCCTCAAGCAGGGATTCAAATACTGCTTTTTCAGATCAAACATCAAGCTCACATACAAAACAGTGTACAATGTTCACACATTTAAATGGAATAGCCTGCAAGCTTTGCAGATTTCTGGACCAACTGAAGATATTACAAGGCAGCAAGCCTTGACAGGCAGCATGGGAGGCACAGTCACCAGCAGCAGAGCAGCAGCCTGCACTGAGTTACCCACTTCGAGAAATTTTGTGATGAAATACCTTAGCCTTCAAAGTAGCTTCCTACTGACAGAAAAAAAAAAAATAAGCTTCATCAGTGTCACCATGTGAAGTGAGGTGTATGTAGAAAAGATGCCATTTCTTCTTTAGACTATAATGCACAATATCAGTTGACTGATTTGTGCAAAGGGCTGAAGACATAGCTGCTCACATTATGCAGAGAACACAGAGGACAAAAGGAGGTTTTTTTCCTGTTGCCTACTCTGGTTTTCTTAGAAGAGAAATAAGAGTTGTATGGTCAGCAGTCCTGGGGTACCTCTACAACAGAGTGATGCTCGTGATGTTTCAAGAAATCAGGGTCAGCTGGGATAGAAAAGCCAGGCTGGAATGATATGATACTCCAGGGAGACACTGACACAACTTACCTTGCTCACTGACACTCCTGTGCAAGAGTGAGTAACATGGGATGTGTTTTCAAGCATAGATTCAGCCTATTCAGAGTTGATTTTCTGGACTCTGGAAAGACTAAGCAGATGAGGGGTAAGTACAGCCCTGTGAACTGTGTTGCTACATCCATAGTTTGTGAGGACAGAACTGACACTGACATGGGTAGGCCTTCAGATGCAATAGCAGGAGGTGATCTTACATTGGTGAGCCTCTCAATAACACTGTTGTTATTTGCAGGAATTGCAATTCCTTCCCTTTGCTAAACCAGAATCACCCTTCTTTGCAAGGTATTTATGCCTAGAACTGGATCTCAGCTGTTGGAATTGCATAAAATGACCCAACTGAGGCCAGCGGTGAGGGAGATGTATCTCATTATTTCAGTGTTGGATGAAGCTGCCAGTTCTCAACCAATGCAGAAAACATCTTTTCCTCTCCTCTACCTCCTCCCTCACCTTATAAGCTCACAAAAAAAGAAAAGTTTCTTATGTTTGAAGGGCAGTAAGTTAGACCTCTGAGCTGGGGTCTGAAGACTACCTTCACGGACAGCTCCAAGAAGTTCTGCCTGAAACTGATGGTCTCCCTCAGCTTCTAGATCTGGGGACACAGGAAGACCACATGCATGCCAGAGACATGTGCAAGTACCTCAGCGTGACACAGTTTCTACTGCAACAATCAGAAGCATCAGGTCACTGCATTAAGTCAGCCTAATTTATATGGCTCTACAACTTTGTCATGCTATAAAGACACGTGAGGATCAGCTGCCCAAAGATTCCTGTACTCTACTTGTAGTTGCACAAACAGCTATTAGAATTTTTCAAAATTATTACACAGGAAAGAAAGACATGGAAGAAAATAACAAAATAGCTATGTAACTTGAACACTGGAACAGTGTCTGAAGGACTCTGTATATAGACACACAAGTATGATCTAGAAGAACAAATCCATCCCTCCCTGAGGTGATGCAATGGCCACCTGTTTTCACAATGTTTTATGAAGAACAGTGGAATTTGAACCGAGTTCCTCCTAACTCTAGACTCAGTGATTAGGAATGCCTTCTATGTTAAAAATATGTCTAAATCATCTGTTACAGGGATAAAATGTAGGTCAAAGTCGTGCATATCTAAGTACAGATCATGTGATGTGCAGAGCCAATACCAAGACAACTGTCTTGAAGTGCAGGCAACCTGCACATCCTACACAAAACAAAAGAACTAAACTGCTACTTATCTAGGCAACCTTCAACTACCAATTATTAACTTGCATCGCCAGCCTCCTCCACCCTTCAGTTTTCTTAATATACCCTCTCTGACAATTCAAACTCCGTTCCTCTGCCATTATGAAGATTGAAGACAAAACCGAGACTCAGTAAACAGAAAGAGAACTCCCTTGAAAGAGAGGAGGTGTGTGAGTGGGCAATCCGCATGCATCTCACTGATACTTCTTTGTACTCCACTAACCTTTGAGCATGCAGTACATAACCTGCAAGAGGCAGCTTTCAGATGCAGTTAAGCACTCTGCAGGGTACTGGTTCAGGCAACTGAAGCTGTCCTTTAAATAGCACGGCCCAGCTTGGCTGACGGTACAAAAACCTCTCAGGAACAGGCATGGTGCTGTAATGTGACTGTGCATGCTGGTGTCTGACCACTGGGATAAACGCAATAGCTTGCATTTTACAATACAAGAGAAAGGTAGGCAGGTGAGTACTCTACAAAGGAATTCATTCTTTTGCCTCTCACTGTCTCCCAGCGTTGGCAGGAGTTGTCTTCTTAAAGGTATGCTTTCTACGGAAAGCTTGTGATTTCAAGAATTTGATTCTTAGGACTCTGAATACAAGGCCCTCAGTAATCTGAGCTATTAATTTTCTTGCTTATTTGAACACATCTTAGCTTCAAATGGTTACAGCTTTCTTGGCATCTCAGTTTTGAAAACTGACCCTTACGAGAGCTACTGTTGACCTACAGGAAGTGGATTGAAGGTTTCTAGCTGTAGGAAATTATTTCAATAATAGATCAAGTGCGACCTCTTTACAGGTCAGCTTCCTTCAGCAGCTAAACACTGTTCCTTCTGAATGTGCTATTAGGTCAACAGAATTTCTTTCATTAGTTCCTCCGTATGTGTGTGTCCACACTTGCTTTGTCATTTTAGAAAACACACAGAGAAGCATTATATTGATATCAATGTCTAAATAACTAAATGAGTAGGAGTAACACAAATTGAAGGTTAATTTAAAAGAAAAATTGAACCCATTTACTGCATTAAGAACTTTCAAACATATTGAAGAATTAAACACTCAAATCCCAGTAAAAGTCAATATAGATTGAGCACTGACCTTTCCAAAACTCTTAAATTCCTAGCTATAATGAAAGTGATTAAATGAAATTCTATGAAGCAAAGCTTGCTTGAAAATATTATCCATTATTGAAAAAAATGAAAAAAATATCCACCAATAAAACATCCTTAAAAGACTGTGTGCTCCTTCCTCGTTACATAGCTTCCGTTACAGCTGGCTGGCACAGCAAAAGGTCTGAAAAATTGTACCTTATTTGTACAAAACCAGTTTACACATGCATTGACTCATGAAAAAGTGAATATGGATATGTGGAAGTTCAAGTGAGAGATTTATACAAACACTTCTTTACTCAAACACAGAAATTATTCCAAATATAGCTATAAAAAAAAAACATAGAAAAATGAAGAGAATTGTTTAGTATCTCTTTATTCTGACGCTTTGAAGCTTGAGCCACTTAAAAATGAAGCAGACCTTTTACTCTGTATTTCATACCCCCCTCAACACCTGCTTTCCAGGATGAAGACCAAAGCATTGTTGTGGAAATGGCAAGGTTGTTTTTACACATAAGAAATGATGGAATATGGTGATAGCCCACAGGAGCACTCAAAAAACTCCTTAAGTGAATAAAGCAAATGGAGGATTGGAAGAAATTGCTCATGCCCCCCAAAGTTTTCAGTTTGCAGACTTGTAATAGCACATCACCTGGGTTTAGGGGCATTACACAGTGAAAGGATCTCTCCTTTTCCCCCTCTTTAGGATGAAATTATCAACTCTACTCAGAAATGTTTGGACAAGCCCTAGCACTGTATTGTATTTGTACACCTTGTAATAAATCATTGCTATTTCCACTGTACCTCTAAGCAAGACATTTCCTTTAAACTACAACCCTTTTGCAGCTTTAAAACGTTTAATATAATGCACTATTTAAAGTCAATTTAGAGAAGCTATAATACATAAATACTAACTATATCCAAAGGAATAACCATAGTAGCAATCTTTCAATTTCCATGGAAACCCTACTTAAAACACAAGATACAAGGCCTAGATGAATGTTAATCTCTTAAACCTATATAAATTCACACTTCAAAGATGCAGTCTACCATCAAAAAAGTGACTGCAGAATACAGCATCAATATTCAAAAAAACTTAGGAAGCACCAGAACTGCTGGTGCTCCTGATGCACAGAGCTCCTCATACAGCCAGCCGGTAAAGCACCCCTCGCAGCAGGGGTGCTATGGTAATAGCAGCATCTAGAAATACAACACATCAAGGCAGTGATGAAAATAACTTGGAAGCTGACATCTTCCTGTGCAATGTTTTTAAAAGATTAAAAATATACCGAAGTTATCAACAAAAAAATCCCATTTTCCAGCAAGACACTTATGGCCTGGGGTGGCAGTACAGAAAGGATGTCTGCGTAACTGCATCCTATTAAAAAAAATAAAAACAGATAAAGAAAACAAAATAAAAACCCTGAACTGTGAGTAAGAGAAAGAGCATGAACAGAAATTTCTTCAAGCTCATTCCTTACCAGAACAGAGTTCCTGGCAAAAGCTGAGGCTTTAGAAATGTGTTGTCAGCCAGTCAGAGCATTAAAGAAACAAAGTAGGACCTATCATGTCATATCTGAATTTATTATTTCTCTCCTCCTACTAGGCATTACAATCTATAACAAAATTAACTTCCTACGGCTAAGAAATATCCTGAATGTAGCACCACATTAACCTGTCCTGATGAAATTACGTAATTTAAGACCTTCTCCAGAACCCTGAAGAACAAAACAAAACAAAACAAAACAAAACAAAACAAAACAAAACAAAACATAGAAGTGCCTGCTTCCTTGGCAGTCTCTGAGCTGCAGAATCTGATCGGTTTTTCATTTTCTCACTGGAGAGGGTGAAGTTCACAATTTGGGTATGGTTAAAATGAAGCAGAAGTTAGAAAAAGACAAAGACAACTGGGTGTTGAAGACCACTTTGCAGCTACTGAAGATCAAACACAGTGGGACAGAAAACAGCCGTAAGAACTCACCTACCCAGAGAGCGTGGACGATCACTACTTGGATATATAGAGCTAGGAAGACCCCTAAACTCCACAGGCAGAAGCAAAGTCAACATGCAAGCACCCTCCTAAACACTGATACTGTAAGGAAAGCCACAGCTGGATCAAGATCTAATATCCCATACATACATAGCAAATCGCTAATACCTGTCCCAGCAGTAAAATACATTCACTTAATTTGCATTATACAGAAGTGAAATGTTTAAACCAGTGCACAGATGAGCAGTTCCACTGCATCTTTTACAGATCTGACCATTTTGGATTTCTGAAGGAATGTATTACATAAACCAGTGTTTTTGCTTCCTGTTACTCTTATGTTAACCTTTTAACTAATGCATGATTATTACTTTGTAAATAATAAAATTTCAATGTGTTCTTGATTGATTTTGAGCCAATTAGTTTAATTACCAGTGCAATGACAAAAATTTAAGTAATTCTTTAGTATACTTTTTTGAGTGCTCATCATTTCAATTTTGACACATTTCACATTAATTGATGAAAGGCATATCCATCTGAGTTTCCAGAGCTAATTTAGACAGGTAAGAAAATTAATCCCCTGGATTAGAATCTCATTGGGCTCCAAATTAAATGGTCTGAAACCTCACAGCCAGTAGGTGACATACCTTAATCCCTTTGGCTTGAAATCAAAAAGCACAAAGCAGCATGACAGAAGGTAAAACTGTTATGAGAACAGATGCAAAAATACCCACAATGCAGAAAAAAAGCTAAGTGGAATAAGAGAAATGCACTGGGAACAGGTGAAACTCAGATATATTAAATTCAAGGATTTCACACTACAGAGGACAGAAAGCAACTTGTTCACTTGACAGTGGGCACAGAACAAAATCTCACTCCTTAGTGACCGTGTCACATTCCTCAATCTTTCTGCTGAAATAATCCTGTTGTAATGATAGTCAAACAAAATTAGAGGGAAAGGGATACTGAGTGTAAGAGAAACACATTTATGCTCTTATGGCTGGAAATTAAGTCAGTGTGAACACAAAAGCAGCACTCTGTGTTCACTGAAGAAACACAGAGCACGACAAAAATAATCTTCAAATTGTTAGTAACATTGGAATATTTTTGCCGTAAAATAAATTACATCTTGTGTATCTCCACATCCTCTCAGAAATGTTCATTCAATCAAATAGTCAATTACTTTCAACATAGGTACGGAAAAAAAGGTAACTATTTTGAATTTTCAGCACCAATTAATTTTGGAACAATAATACAAATTATTTTCTAATTTGTTCAATGGCTTTAGCACTGAAGTGCATCAAAGCATTATTTTGTTCGTTTTTGTCATGACACAGTGAGGCATAAAAATACAGTATCTTTGTATGATGGAGCAATCCCATACGAGCAATATTTCAAATTCTGCGTTAAAAGTTAACTCTGAAATGCAATCTTCCATCACATTTCATGGAGGATAATTCTACCACAAATACATAATCTTTGAGAAACTAAGAACCATAAATAATTATCCAGCTCAAATAACATCAGTAACGCAGAACTTTTGCTGATTAAAAAAAGAGAGAAAAGAGGAAGGAGAAAAAAGGCTGGATAATCCTCGGTAATACCTGACTATTGAATAAAAGTTCGGACTGCGCTGGTAATCTTTAAAAGTTATTCAACGTTATTTTAAAAATGACACTAAGACATGCCAGGTAAAATGAACTTCCATTATGCATTCTTTAAAAGAGATCAAGTAACATATGTACAAGACTGATAGTACAGAAAAGAGAGTAAGAATAGGGCATATGTGGACCCAAATTCTCAGTTCCAAATATTGGAAGTATGCACAACTGTGCTGCGCAGCAGAAACTGTGACATGATTTTCAGAGTTAACAGCATTAATTTTAGGGGAAACATCAAATAGATATTACCCAGCAGAGTATTTGACTGAGATGTCCATTCAGGCAGATGCATTTAAACATCTAAATCTTTACTGCGCCAGACACATTAACATTCTTCTCCTTTAAAGTCTCAAAAATTCCAAAATAGTTTCTGTAGTCAAACAGCTGAATAGAAAATCATGAAACAAAACCTAACGAACAGTGTATGTATTTAAAAATGAAGGAGAAAACTAAGTATAAATTCTAATGTTCTACCTGAAAAACAAAATTATATTTTGATATACACACACCCACACACCCCATGCTGTAGTAAAGTTTTCGTAAACATACGGAAAATTTTGAAAGATTACCTGGTAAAAATACCATCCACAACACCAATTGTTGACTCCTCTGCAGGAACGTAGGAACCAATCTGTGCCATGACAGTGATCAATGCAACTTGCTTTATATAGGAGCTCTTTCCTCCCATGTTGGGTCCAGTTATTATCATGACCCTTTCACCATCTCCCTGGAAACACAGAACAGTGGTTAAATATATTGTCTGCGTATGATGCATATAGAAAATCTGTTATGTATACATATGCTCAGAAAGATACAGGACATGTCCTCAGGATTAAACATTCTGCTTCTATTTGAATAGCTTCATTCATTCTTAGAGTTCATCACATTCACTTCTCAAGATATAATGAATTCTCAGATGGATAAATCTTCCTAAGATCTCTCCAGGCTGGTGAGAGAGAAGCATAGCAATCAACACGCATTGCTCTGGAGAAATATGGACAGAGTGTGGAAGATTTTTCCCTTTCTCCATCAAGAAACCAGGAAAGCACTCCAAGAACTTTCTGTGCAGTTTTCTTTGGAGAATGGGAGAATCTCATCAGCTTTCAGAATAGGCACTGTCACCCCAATTTGGTTGTGATCTGGATTCCTCTCCACTTAAGAGTTCTCATTGCCAATCGGGACAAAGATCCGACCCAGGTTAAACCCTTCAACATACCCACATCCAAACAGACTGGCTACTACAAGAAATCAAAACTTCTCTGAGTTTAGCAGTACTTGGTTGTAACACAAACATTTCAAGCAGACTGCATCCAATCTCCGATTGATCAGTTTATCTAATCACTGAAATCCTACGGAAGATGTATCAGACACAAGCATTCATCTCAGCTATAATACCTCTTATAGTACTTAAACCTGTCTATGGCACCAAAACAAAATATTCTTCCTTTGGTGCAAGACAACTCCTCACACAAAATTAAAACTCACCAATGAACATATAAAGCCTTCTCAGGGCCTGAATCAAGACTAGGAAATTAAGTTATGAAAGGACTTCAGATAAACAGACTTTTATTTTGTACTACAACTTACAATGAAATCCAACAATTTATGAATTAACCAGAAGTCAGCATATTCCATTGCCCCATGGGACCGGCAGAGCGGAAAGGATAAGCTCTGCATAATGAATATTAGCCACACTACTTAAGAAACTTGGAGGTCATCAGGCACTATGACAAGAAAAATACGAGTATCTCCACAGAATCTCCTCATGATCTTTTCAATTTTGCTTTTCTTTTGGGTTTTCATTCTTGTCAACAGCGAGGCAAATAAAATTCATATAGGATTGACACTTTTATTTTGTAATTCAGATCATACAGAAGGTACATGCACCCAGTATTTACTGTATGTAAAAGCTGTTTAGTTTTTACTAAAAACAACAACAACAAAACCGAAACACATTCATAAGGAACTTGCAATAAAGTTAAAACATAGAAAATGACGTTATCAGGAATGAAGGATGGATGTAATAAAACGCAGATGTCTATAAGGGAACAAAATTCGTAACATCCTATTCTCCAAGGTATAGTTTCAATACGGCTACTAAAACTTTGTCAGGGCCACCACCACTTCACTCAACACAAGAATTTACAGATACTTAAAAGCAGAATGAGTTAACACACAAGTTTCTTGCATGTGTGTAGTATTCCTGCAGGGTCCCTCCAAGCACATACAGAGACTGGTGGTTGGTTTGCAAAGCCAGCTTTTAGAAAAACATACACTGCAGCATCAGCCCAGAGAATCCATCCACCCTTACTAATGCATGCAACCATAAGCTAACATCTTACTGGAATATATGATAAAGGTACTAAAAAATTCCGTGAGTATTTGGGGAGGAGAGGGAGAATGAAAGTATAAAATGTTTATTTCGGGACACTGCAAGAAAGCTTTCCTGAAGTTAGATATCTGACAACATTTCAGTTGAAAACATGACAGAAGATGCATTTTCCTGCTGATTCAAACACAACAATTAAAACTAGAGACATTTTAATAAACTGGATTCCCATCCACCTCTCTCAAAAAAGAGAGAATTCAAACCAACAGTATGGTAGGAGGTGATTACACCATGACCACTTGCTTTTGTAACACTCAGTACCTGAAAAGCCAACATAAGAAGGGGACTAAAGGAAGAAAGTGCATGATGATTACTGAATGAAATGCTGATTTATTTTTTTTTTTTGTAAGAGCCATCTGTCGCTTTTTTGGAGTTCAAATAAATTTTTGAAAATGTTCTATGGAGTATCACACAGTATCTATATCCTTGTTCAGCACAGAACAGCATTTAAAAATATTTCCAGAGAAATACACACAAACTTGAACAGCGCTTACCATGGCAATATTCCATGCTGACATCTGTTACCTTTTCTATGTTTACTGTATCAAAAGGCAGTTAAGTATTCAGAGGTAAGTTGCAAACATATTTTTATATTCATTAGGAAGAGAAATGTAGTATTTAAAGAAAGATATAGACAAATAAATATTCAACAAAAAAGTCAAAAGGACATACAATTTAACAGGCAGGTTTTAGTTTTTCAGGGGGAAAAAAGGAGAAAAAATAAAATACGCTCATCAGAAACTGATTTATGAAATAAAATAAGGCGGTGTTTTCTATCTAAGGTAATTGCATATTTATACCAATTTTAGGTAATGTAGGTTATACAGTTTAGGTACTGTATAAAAAACATTAAGTTGTAGCCCTTTTTGACCTGCTGACAACACCACCAAGTTAATAGTCTTCCTACTTCTCAGCATCCTATTACTTAATTCTGTTGCAGAAAACAAGTCAGGGAGACCTATGGGTAGCACAGAGTCTGCAAAGCTACACATCAGGGATCTTCATCTATGTTAATATGAATGGCTTGTTACAACTAACGTGCAGTCTACACTGTGTGTACACAATACTACACAGTGAAAAGTCAGAACTCCAAATACGCTTCATCAGACTGTGAAATGCTGTGTGAATTTAGCACTTCCAGAAAGAAAGGAAAACATATAGTAGAGAAATACCTTAAAGCATCTGAGCTATCTTAGAAATAATTTGTAAGACTGAGCCTGCAAATGTGACACAGAAACTCAAGTGACTGATAATTTGTATATTATATGCCCATGGAAAAACAAACATTAAAAATCTCCATAAATTTGAGATAAATTTACTACAAAATGTAGACTCTCTCTGATGGCATTGGTTAAAAAAAAAAATAGTAATTACTCACTTACCTTTTAAAGATAACTACTTAAAAATAATCACATTTTCCTGATTTTGAGATTTTCTTTTCCCTCTTTCCCTTCCTTTTTCCTTTTCCCTTCCCCTTTCCTCTTTTCTTTCCTTATGTGATTAAGCCTGAACAGGGTTGCTAAGAGAGAATCTGGCTGCAAAATACCAGAAAAGAGACAAAACTGATGTGGTCATGTCTAGCAATGTCTTCTCTGAAATGCAAGCAAGCAGCCATTCTGTAATTAAATTATTTATTTTAACTTCCTGGCTAAAGAGCAAATTCCAGATTCATTCCCCTGAATGATTTTGAATCCCAAAGGGTATCTTGATACTTACTGAAAGGTTAGTGGTGTTTGGAACATACTGATCCTGTTCTCCCAGTAGTACATCAATCACAGGGTGCCTGCCGTTTTTTATGATTATTTCTTGCCGATTATCTTGCACAACTGGTCTGCAAAAAGGAAGACACATTAATTTCAATGTTCATTGTAACCAATTACTTAGAACTACTGTAATTAAAAGCTGTTGCGGGGGTCATCTACAATGCAGATTTTTGTAAAAATATGCAAATGATATAAAAACGAATTCTTGCTATCAAATATTTCTAAAGAATGGATTCATTTAGTTTAAAGAAATATTAGTGGATTAAGTTATTTTACAGTACTTTTGTGATTCTTTTTAATATGTAGGAAATGTTTTCAGTTGTTCATATGTATTACAAAGAACTAGTAAGAACTACAACATGAACAAGCAATAACAAAACCCTTAACTTGAGGACAATCCACTCTTATAACACCACCACTACAGAAGCTCCAACAAACTTCCACCATTTGCAGATACAATTGATATTCTCACAAATGATCTTGCTCATACACTGGTCCAGGCTGCCACAGCATCAAGCCCTGGCTGGCACATGGATAGCAAACAAAACTGTTCAGCTATGTATATTGTGACTGACAACACATTAAACCATACAAATCAAAGCCTACAGGATGACAGAGCCGTAATTCTGTAAAAATATGAGCGGCACTCCTACTTTGCAGCAACTTCCAAACACATGTAAGAGTCATCACAATCACTGTTGATAGGAAGTGTACTAAGTTGAAACACTGAAATGACAGTATCTTTTTAGAAATAAATATGCAAACCAGATTTATGTTACTTGTATATTTTCTCTTCTCCAAACCATGTAATAAAACGTGTTTTTTCAAATGGCTCCGCCTTACCTACAAATTAGTCTATATACAAGGATATAACTAATGTACAATTATCATAGAATCATAGAATATCCTGAGTTGGAAGGGACCCTTAAGGATCATCAAGTCCAACTCTTGACACCGCACAGGTCTACCCAAAAGTTCAGACCATGAATTTTACAAGGACAATTACAAGGATATAACCAATATACAAGGATATAACCATGTACAATTCTGTTACATATCTCCAGTCTAAGAAGCTCCACCTCAAAAAGCTGTCTGTTCTTCACAGAACAAAAAACACTAAACAACATAGTAACTAAATTATAAATTTATATACATGTATAATATATTACAATATATATTATATACATAGATATTTATATATATATTATATAATATAATATGCATTATATATAACTATAAAGACTAAATTATAACTGTGTTGTGTTTTTTTTTTCCTGTTCTCCTTTTTCATCATAAGTGAAATGCAACATAAATTGAGTGGTAGAAGTGGTTTCATGTCTCTGCAACATTTTCCTACAGTACAAGCGCTTTGTGGTAAGAGCAGTAACTTAGGGAAGTGGCAGTAGTTGAGAAAAGAGAATAATGGCATAAAGCCACAGAACTTCTGGACTGGAAATGAAGTAACACTTGGGTGGACTTCAGAAGGAATGCAAAATTCAGGGGAAGTGTGATTTTCCTTGGGCTGAAGAATGACTATGCAGTTAGAAAGGAAAATGGAGATAAAACAATGGCATATTTGGAACAGAAGTCACTGGGGAAAGAGGGGCAAGCTGGAAATGCTGTGTGGGGTTTGGTTTTGTTTTTTTGTTTGCTTGGATGCTTTTTTCAGCATAGGGATAGTCCCAGCAGTTACATAGCTGAGATGAAGTCAGTCGGGACTGAGTCTTGGGGTACAAAAAAAGGAAATTTCACTCTCCACTCTTGTCAGATATGTAACTAATTTGTAGCTGTAACAGGATGGTCTGAGAAGGGACGAGCACATACCTAGAAGTATGTTCCTCCTCTACCTCTCCATTTTGGAGCCAAGAAGGAGAGATGTCAGCTAAATGATCCATTTGCTATTTTCAAATTCTCCCCTCATTTTCGTAAATCACCATGTTTTTTTAACTGGTCGTGTCTCCTTCCACAAAGCTGTGAGACAGGATGTACTTTCAGGATGCCACGAGCTTTGCCAACTGCCTGTTCTCATTTCAGACAATGGGGCCCACAGAAGCAAAGCCTCAGACACAGTCATTCAAAAGGTCTTTCCTGCCCTATGTCCTCACAATGTGACAAGCATGTGTCATGCAGTAGGGAAAAAAAAAAAATCTCTGGAATGCTTAACACGTTATTGAGTCATGTAGCATCTTTCCAACAGCATTTCAGAAAGTTACCAAATTTACAAACTGCAGAGCAGACAACACAAATATCTGGTGATGATGATGATGTCTGGGCTACCTGAATTATCACCCTTATATATGTAACTTTGCTGCCAGAGAGCCCTGACTTCATTCATCATTCCTGTAAAGGATGAGACTCCCAACATGGGTATCCCAGGACGACCCACGGAAGCTGTAAGAGACACTTAGCTCTTTCCAACAGCAGTGTGGAGCACCTGTGCTGCTAACTGAACAACTCATTTAAATGCCTTAAAAAAAAAAAAAAAAAAAAAACTCCTCTGAAATTCCTGAACTAGTTAATATGAAAGTCCCATTTTCTTTTCTGTAGACCTCCAGAGTTAATTATTGACATCTTCCCTTTGGCTGAGGTTTAGCTAAGAAGTCTCCTCCCTAACGGTTTATAAGCTCTAAGCCACTCTTTAATATTCAGTGAATTATTTAAACTCTGTGCAGTGAATTAATAAGATTTCAGTTTGTTTTCTCATCTGAGTATACAGAAATAAGTGAGCAATTACTTTCAAAGAGATTCTGATAGAGGCACACAAGATCCCAAGAGTCCACAGTGATCAATATTATCTTTATATTCTTTATTATCTTCTGTATAAAATCAGAAGTATATTTAAGTTGACTTCCCTTTCTCCTTACACATTTAATGCACAATTTGCTGTACTTTCACAGGTCTCAAACTTCATTAAATTAGATGGTTGTTTGTAAGTAATCGTCTGATCACTTCTACTGCTTCTGGTACAGCTTCACAATGAAAACACTTACTGGAAACAGGACTGGAAACTAACTCTGCACACAGATGTATACAGTATACCTCAGAAATAGTAACTACAGGCCTCCAGGACAGCTCTCAGCAAGCTGAATTAGTGTCTCTGTGTGCCTCCATGTCTACAGGGACAGAGTCCTTGCAGGATGGAAATGGGCACCCCAGTGAGGGTGACAGTCTCCATGAGGAGGCAAGAGACATGGGCTTGTGATGGGGGAGGAACACAGGAGCTGCAGGGTGTGCAAGCTCAGGAACCAGCTTTAGACCAACCTCAGGGAAGCAGGACTTGAGGCTCTGTGCTTCTGCAACCCAGAGAGCAAGAGGAATAGCCTTGGCACTGCTAGAGTCCCAGGCTGCACTGCCTTGTATGCATGGATGCGTCTTAGCTGGAGGGATGTGCACAGCTCATCAGATCTGAACACGCTATCGTAGGTGAGGCATTATCGCTTCTGTAGGAGGTGGCATTAGTATTTACCTGTGTTTACCCGAAATACATCTTTGAAAACACATCTCATACACCTGAGAAACTTTGGTATTAGAAAGACCTCTCTGGGAAAATAGTAAGGAGCATGGATGTTGTTTCCATGCAAAGTTCAACATATATTTATGTGTTTGTGAGATACCATCAACTAGACTCACGTACAACAACAGACAGACAAGTGGAAGCTGTCAAATGTGAATTGCAACATTTATGGTCTTGAAATAAGGCTAAAAGCATTGCTTTGCAAAATCAGATTAAGTTAAATTACTGTAAACAATTTTAATTATACATACTGCACTACACAAACTCAACTGAAATTTATTTTAAATACTCTAATTCCCTATAAAATCCCAAATAAAAATTAAAAATTGATTACCTGCAGTAGTCTCCTTGTTTAGCCACCTGTGCCAATGAGAACAGACAGTCGATAGTTGCTAGGTGACCAATCGCTTTAGACACTGGGTGATAATGTTCACTAAAATGGCTATTCCAAAACAGGGAAAAATAACAGGAGAAAGAAAAAAAAAAAAGTTTATACAGATACAAATGTATTGTCAAAATATACCCCATGCAGGTTTCTCAAAGGGCTCCTACGATCTTCAAATTACTCTGAATTCAAATCTCCCAGCAGTGTATTAAGTTACCATATGAGGACACAACCTTAATCAAGAAGGACTTCATGATTCCGTTGTAACAAGGAATTATTTTTAAGCACAAAAAAGCAGACAAAATGAAATTTGCTAAATAGCATGCAAGGGGTCTGCAGTTGATCCCTGCTACCTAAATGAGGTCTATAAAAATGCCACTGTTTATCACAGTGGTAACTGAATCCCAGGTGCCAATTCACTTCAATCATACACTGAAGTCAAAAATATATACAATAAAAGTGCCTGAACACAGGAGTTGTCCACAATTTCAACAAAATATGGTATATACGACCATTCAAATGGTTGTATAAATTCAAGAATTCAAGAAAATTCAAGAATTCATTTTCTGTTTATGGCACTGTTTCAGCCAGTACATTAATGAAGTTACCAGGCAAACACAGTTTTCAGTAGACTTCATTCTCTTAGCACTTACGAATTCCTTTTCCCCTCTCCTGGTCTCAAGGATACAACTTGGAATATAAATCCAGTATGTGAGCTGAATTTTAAAAGGTGGGAGAGGGTAGGATACTGTATGCTGCTATCAGCAGTGAAAACAGCAAAGTAAACGTGAAAAGCAGCAGATCTAAGTGCAGAGAGGTTAACACAGGTCAGCTCAAACTTAGATCGCTAATTTAGTGACAAATACTATTTAACAAAACTACTTTACAGGATCACAAAGCCAAAACAGCTTGAGGAGAGCAAACTGGAATGTGTTTTCTCGTTCCTACCAAATAAACAGAATTTCTGGGTTCCTACTAGGAGGCAAAACCTTGGCCCCAGGTACATTCATGGCATGACATTCAGCATGTCCTGGGCACCAGTGAAGGGAAGGGGAAACTGTGGCTCTGCCACTTGTATGTCACCTACAGCCTTTACAGAACTGATGCTAATGCAAAAGCCACAAAGCATGAAGCCTGACTTCTAGACCGCACAAGAATTTTGAAGGGCTGGCAGCAAGAAAACATATTTTAATACTCACTAAAACAGGAAATCTAATACAGCATTTAGCAACTAATCATCAAAGACAATTTCTGGAATGTTAAGTGAGTGTTAAAATAGTAGTATTTCAAAATACTGCTGGTGTTGTTCACTGGGGTGGTCAACCTGTGGCTCCGCAGCTGCACAGAGATCACAAATAAAACAAGAGCTGCTCCTAGGCCAGTGCTGGCAGCAGGATCCTGCTCATAGTTAATCAGAAACCATCACTGGGCAAGTAAAAGTATTAACATAGGGTACAGGGGGCACCTTTTTGTGTTGCAGCCAAGTTAACTCCTGTCAGCAAGGTCCTACACAGATTCCTCTCCCTTCCCTGGCCCCAAGCACCTGCTTCCAACTGCCCCATCCTCAGCCCCAGATTCTCCCGCAGTGCATCCTGTTCATGGGGCTAGATGATTCAAAGTCTACTCGTGTTTTTGCAGGATCAGCTTAATTCCCACTCTTCTTGCTCTGACTGCTAAGGTCATTTGACAGCAGGGAGTCTCTACACCAACTCCAGAGCTCTGGGGGCTGAGACACTTAAAGACAAAGGCACACCCAGCCCAATACCAGCCTGCAACACAGAGGTGGGATCCTCAGGGAAAACCATCATCCCCTGCCACAGAGGGCCCAGTTTGATTGCTTCTCTTTAAAAGATACATGATGGACTCATTGTCTGTCCAGTATTTAAAGCAGCTGACCTGGTGCTAAAGAAAAATAGTCTTTTTGAAGAAAGCTACTACAGGCAAGACTACGACATTAAGACTAAGACATACGACATATACATAATTAGAAGACAACTTTGGCATAGTAATGTTTACTTGCAGAAATTCAGTGTGATGGTAGATCAGAGAAGGTAAAAAGTCCCTGTCATGTTGAGACAGAATCACAGAATCACAGAATCACAGAATTTTCTAGGTTGGAAGAGACCTCAAGATCATCGAGTCCAACCTCTGACCTAAAACTAACAGTCCCCACTAAACCATATCCCTAAGCTCTACATCTAAATGTCTTTTGAAGACTTCCAGGGATGGTGACTCCACCACCTCCCTGGGCAGCCCGTTCCAATGCCTCACAACCCTTTCAGTAAAGAAATTCTTCCTAACATCTAACCTAAAACTCCCCTGGCGTAACTTTAGCCCATTCCCCCTCGTCCTGTCACCAGGCACATGGGAGAACAGGCCAACCCCCACCTCGCTACAGCCTCCTTTAATGTACTTATACAGAGCAATAAGGTCACCCCTGAGCCTCCTCTTCTCTAGGCTGAACAAGCCCAGCTCCTTCAGCCGCTCCTCGTAGGACTTGCTCTCCAGGCCCCTCACCAGCTTCGTCGCCCTTCTTTGGACCCGCTCAAGCACCTCGATGTCCTTCTTGTAGCGAGGGGCCCAAAACTGAACACAGTACTCGAGGTGCGGCCTCACCAGAGCCGAGTACAGGGGGACGATCACCTCCCTAGCCCTGCTGGTCACAGTGTTTCTGATACAAGCCAGGATGCCGTTGGCCTTCTTGGCCACCAGAGCACACTGCTGGCTCATATTCAGCCGACTGTCCACCATCACTCCCAGGTCCTTCTCTGCCTGGCAGCTCTCCAACCATTCCTCTCCCAGCCTGTAGTTCTGCTTGGGGTTATTGCGCCCCAGGTGCAGGACCCGGCACTTGGCCTTGTTGAACTTCATACAGTTGACCTCAGCCCATCGGTGCAGCCTATCCAGATCCTCCTGCAGAGCCTTCCTACCCTCGAAGTAGGGTAGCTGTTCCCTTGACAGCTTCAAAGGGAATTTGCTAAGTTTCAGTATCAGGGAAAAAAAGCACAACTGGAAGCCAGTAATCATTGCATGACATAAGGAACAATTTCAGTGGTCTGTAACTCATACAAGTTAAAAAATATTCAACAACCCAACACCTGAAAAATCAGAGGTATTTATAAATTTGAGAAACCATTTTTAAACTCCCATTTTGAAGATCCTTTGACTGAACAGTCAAATAAGTTTGTTTGAAACTCTGATCTGAGACAAACAATGGCAGTTGTGAGGGATAATACTCTAGGTACCTTCTACCAGACTCATAGTCTGTTGCAGGGTTATCATACATAGCATACGATTGTGTAGAATTACATCCATCCGAGAGACTGCCTGAATACCCTGAACAGTTCTCACTCAAAAACTCTAACACTGCAACTGTACTTTATTTTTTCTTTCAATAATGGCACACTTAACAGTGAAACCATACTGTATATTAAGTAATGTCAAAGAAGAATTTGCTTAGCTTGTACAATAAATTATTCTTATTTGCATTGTACATCACAAATAAATACATAATAAAAATACTAGATTCAGTTTCACTCTTTCACAGAGTTGCACTTTCAGGTTCTTAGTGCTATCATACTAGTTTCCAAATTTTGGGAGTCACTTAGCATTATTAAGTATACATTTTCACCAGAATTTCAAAATCTGGAGATAACATATCTGGTCTCAGGTCTGTCTGTAAAGGTCTTGCTTTAAAATACTTTAACTTCAAGAACAGTATTTTGACCATGTCTTCATACTTGTTGTGGGCAATATAGCTATCAACTCTTTCTATCAAAAAATAAATATCGTTTGCTGTTCCTGTACCAAAAATAAAATAAAAATTTTAAAAAATAGAAATAAAAAATAAAAATAAAATAAAAATAAAAATAAAAATAAAAAAATGATGAATCCTATTTTGTAAACTTACTCTAGAAAATTTAGCCATTCAGCACCACAGACAAGGATTAGCTGCTCCCGAAGCTGATTCAGATGTCTGTAATTTTCTATAATGAAAGGAGAGTGGAAACGGCTGACAGCTTTTGTGCTGGAAGATAAGAGAAAAGCCAAACAGGAAATCAAGGTTACTAAGCAATCAGTTATACCATCTCCGTGCAAAATTGGACATATTTTCTTATTCTCTGTAAGCCTTGAAAATGTATGTTAAAAAAAAAAAAAAAAAGTTATTTTATGGTGGTACTAAGCTCTATTGATTCCAGTGATCTATACTGCGAATAAAGTGACCAGCTGCTGCACCACTACCCATTCAAAAAGCCTTTAAAATGTTTTTCACACTATAGCATGTATCACGGAAGTATACATATTTCACAAAATTCTGTTCAGCAACATGCTGCACAATTACATAAATTTTCTGTGACTGCATATACAAAAAATTACAATTAAAAAAATCACCTTAAAAAGGAAAACTATGATGAGTCTGAAATAAATGTAGTAAATACAAGCTGTCATGCACATATACTAGTTTCCATCTGGGGCACTTGCTATTTACGTATGTATTTTTATTAAAGGACTCTGGCGTTCCTAGCCATATTTTTATTTTTGTTGTTGTTTAATTGCCTTTTTTTTAATTATTATTTTTACTGCATTTTCTTATTTCTGACTAATCTGTTTACTTCTAATACTTCTTGCATAAGTCAGTAACAACACTTTAGAGTTCACCTTTGCTATGCCTATTTCTGGTGATAGATGTCTGTGTACATACATTATAACATGAAGGTGTCTGACCTGCTTCAATAATAAAACAAACGACTGAGGAGGAAAAAAAAGCCCATTACATAGTTCAGTCCACTTCTCTTTAACCTACTGTCAAGAATCATGATTACTTCACGTAACACTACGTTACTACATTACTACAAGCCAAGTAATACTTGTGTGTATAAGTAAAATGACATTTTAAATACAATGAGTTTACTGAGATGCACAAACAGATCTTAGTACAGACACCTTTACCTATCTGAATAAAATAATAAACATTTATCATTCTGAAAGGCTTGTAGCTTTGTACCTGAGGGGAGAGAAGAGGAGGGGAGGGAAAAGAACAACAAAAATTAAGAACTCCAGTTCTTCAGTTTGGTTTTGTGCACTTTTAAATCAAACCTATTATGGCAAAAATTAACATAACAATTTGGTTTTGTTGGCTTTCAGTTTAAAAATAAAAAACACATGGAGCAACAAGAATGTGTGTGGAATTAACTGTAACACCAAGATACTGTGTTTTATTTCTCATGTTTTAAAACAAAACAAACTTGAAAGACATTTTACATACCTACTAACCATAACCCAGCTTGATGGCACACATGACATATGGGAATTCTTGACTTCTATCAAAAACTAAAATAAACAGAAATGGAATATTACATATCACAGGTAGGTATGAAGACTACAGAGTAATATTCTTCATATAACAAGAAATTTGTCTGCACTGGAGGAAAGCCATATTCAGCCTGAAGAGGATGAGCAGACCAGGAGGAACTAACGCTCTTTTTCCCCAGAAGTGAAGGTCATGACACAAACATTTTCTACCAGTGACTCCATTCCTGAGGTGTTCCTGTGCCCTGCTGTGCTGCTGTCCCTTCTCTGCTCTTCCACTCCTCCAACCACTAACATGCTCTGCTTGCCTATCAGGCCAAAAGCAGACCAAATCTATTATGCGACTTTTGCTTACCTGATCCTGACCTAGCCATGCACCAAATTAGCACACAATTTATTTACACAGATCCTACGTTATATACCACCTCTACTAAGGCTATTTCTTATCAGAGAGATGTGTCTTCCTGACTTAGGACCAGCGACTCATACTGAGACACGTTTACCTGTAACAGTTCATAAACAAGAACTCAAAATGTCAAATGTTAGCACTGTATCTACAGTACCTTATTTCAAATTTAGATATGCTTGAGGTCACAAAGAGAATGAATAGGGGAAAACAGCAGTAAGAGGCTGAGAGCACTGTAAATTACATGATGTGTTTATTATGGTATTTTATATGATTCACATTGGTTATCTTTATAACCTTCCCTCTGGTCCTAGATGTCAAAGAACTGAGGCTTTCTCAAATAAAAGAATTCACCTGCAAAATGAATTTCTAGCAGAGATTGAATTAATTCAGAATCTGATCACCTTTACAGCAAACCATCAGACTCTCATCTCACAAAGCTTTTCCACTGCAGTTAGTGTGATTTAGATAAAACATTCCTTACCTCACCAAAACAGTCAGTGATCACCTTCAAGAACAAACAAGAATAATCCTAAAACGAGCAAAAGATTCCACGAAGGACAAAATACACTAGTTCTTAATTTACCCAAGATACCCTTAAAATATTTGGTATCATTGAAACCCTTGAATTGTATAATGCACGTGAGATAATAGGACTGAAAATAGGTAGAAATAGAGATCCGTAAAGATTTGAAAACAAGCCAATTATTGCTACTGCTAGTGTTGTTCCTGATGTGCTGGTATTACACTTTTTCTGAAGTTCATCTCAAAACAACTTAATATGCTATGTTTACAAAAGGAAGACAGAAAATAATACCACATTTGTGTCTATGCTGAATGCCTGAACTCAAAACAGCCTAAATAAACATAAACAGTTCAATTGCCTGGTTTGTTTGTGTGGCTAGTGAGAAACAAGCAAAGAGACAGTGACCTCCTTCAAAGCAACAAAAGCATTAGATTTTTCACTGTCTTATTCTTAGCTCTATTAGATAAATAATTGCAGTATTAAATAAACCACGACCAAAGCACTGCTTATGCCATGCAGGAAGCAAACATTTGCCAAATGTAGCAATTTCTCTATAAATCCTGCCTGAAACAAACAGCAAGGCTATCGTTATCTGGACAGCGTTCTGTCCTGTTTAGTTATCTATAACAAATTAAAGTAGAGGTCTGGAAACAAAAGATAAAATAGATACGTGTGTGACCTCACATTTTGGGAAAGATATGTGTCACCTGGAGCTTCACCAGAACTCTAACATGAACTTCACAACACATCTAAGTCAACAAACTGTGGGCTGACTCTGAAAAACTAATCATATTTTCACAATCACAGGTTTGGGGGCACACATTAAACAGAAAATAGTTTGACTTCTGCCTGCAATAGTTGCTAAGTGTTTGCATACTACTGCATCTACATGAATCTAAGCATGCTACAAGAGCATGCTTAGCATCTAAGCATCTACAGCATGCTACAAGAATCTAAGAATTTAACAGACATATGAGGAAGAAAGACCTCATCTCAAAGAGGCTCTTGTTATACCTGTGCTCTGCTCCTCCCACTCAATTACCTTTCCATTACTTCCATTCTTTTAGCGTATTTCCTTACCTCGTTGACCATCTCCTACAACCCTTTTTACTGCCTCTTCTGATGTCACTGAAACAACTGTACCAGATGAAATTAGGTAACAGCTATTCACAATCTCTTCTGCTCCTCTCAAGCATAAACCAAGACAGATCTGTTGGTCTACAGTTGTTTATGAGCTGTCTGATCCTACAAAGGATCTGAAATTCTCTTGTCCGGTTCATGTCTGACTGCACCCTCAGGCTCTCCCCAGCCTTTAATCAATTCTTCTCTTCTTCCTTCCTCCACACAGCTGTCTTCATCCACCCCTCAAATTATCCTATATGAGAGAAAGGTTTCAAACCCTGGCTCTTCCCTTCCTCACACAATACTCTTCCTGTTTTCTCTTGGACTTCAGCATCCATGCAGACAGCCTACCCCCAACTTGCTAGCCACGTGTTTTTTCTTCTCAATGTCACCATCAAAAGGTATACTCACCTGATGTCTTTATCAAATGCTGCTCATTCCTCACTAATTAATATTTTTTACCCTCAACTGTCAAACTATTTCCTCAATGCTTCTCAGTATTATTTTCCATGGACTTTTTCTTTGACTTTCTCATGTCAATTCCCAAAGGATAATGCTGAATGGTGCTACCTCACTGCTCCTTTCAATTGCCCCACAAATCGGTGGGAACCTGTTCCCTCTCTTTTTTGGACTCAACCTCTCATCTCGCTGAAGCATGGCCTGTCCATACCTGCAGAGCATCTAGCACACACACAACAGTTCAGACCACAAGCATTGCTTCTAAGAATTAAAATCAGTAAAGTAACATTTGTCATTCTTTAATACCGTTCCTCCTTGCTCATATATTTCAAATTAGAGTCTTAATCAGTACTTACAAAACCATTCTATCATTCCCCAAATTAACCTAACATTGTATTTCCGGGTTCTCTGAGAATATTTCAGCACTTAATAGTCACATAGTTAACCTCAGAAGTATGCAAGTGTTTTTACATATACAGAAAAGAAAAGCATTACTGAAGCACATCTAACTGCACTAATGTATCTTTATTCTTTAAATCACTAAAGTAAATCGAGTTAACAAAGCAACTGTCAGAAAACTGTTCTTCAAAGCTGTACAAGAGAATATAATCAAATGACCTCATCAAGTATCATAGTAAATGAAGAGTTCTAGTTAAGCCCCAGTTTCAAACTACTTTCTAGACAAACACAAGGATACGGTCATACAATTACCTCTTGACCAGAAACTGTAACATACTCTGCAGAAGGATTCCTAATTTGTTTACGAATTTCCGGAAGATGTGATTGGATTTTAGACAGCACCTCCAGGATCTCTTCCTTTTTCTTACTGATGACAGGGAAGTCTGTAAGGTCCTTGAACAGTTGGGTTTTATCCCCAGTCCTATCCATAAGAAATGTAAGATAAAATAAGAGTAAACCCAAAGGTATATTCCCTATTTACTAGCTACATCTGTATTTTTATTCATTATTCTCATTTGTTTTAACACTAGATTTATTTCCTTGTAAATACAATTTTCTGTTACTTGGTCATGGCACAAAACGTTTACCAAATGCTGTCATACACACTGCATAAACAGAAAGGCACTTTGCAAACAAGCCATCAAAGGCTACACCAGGAACCCCAACAAAAAATGTATTCAAAATTCCTTTAGACTCGTATGTGTTACACTCATACTTCTATAGCAAATGCTACTGAGTCTTTTTTTTTTTATTTATTTTTTTGGTCTCTTCTGAATGTGAAATCTGCAGCTTTCCACTTATTCTTCCTATTCTTCTTTGGTCCAGAATGGCAAGAAGAGAAAGCACAATGAAGATTGTTCCTTTCTGTCTCCATCTACAATTGCTGCTCCACCCTGCAGCATCCTGAGTTCAGACAAAACTTTTAGCAATATTGAATGGGAAGCTCTGGATAACTTATGTACAACATGTGAATGGAGATTTTTCATGGATTTAAATTTTGGCCAAATATGGGCAGATATCCATGAAGCTTGCAAGGAAAAAATCCTCCCACAAAGTCTTCCTCAAAGCAGAATGTCATCAGGAGCTTCTCAGAGGAGCCTCCTTCTTTTCACACGAAAAGATTAACCAGAGTATTTTAAATACATGCAAAACAATACTTTTATAGTCTCATTGTCAAAAATGACAGAATTGTTTTGGCTGCACTATCTTAGCTCAAGATTGAAACCTGAATCCAAAAATGCCATTCAAGTGTTTAAAATTGGGAAGCTGAACAAGCTATTAAAGATAAGGTTGTCATCAAAAATAAAATAAAAAAAAAGTATCAGGCAAACAACGAAAAGTGAAAATCAGTGCCAAGTTAATTGGAATATATATTCGTATTTTAGTGCAAATCTAGTTAATTGCTTAAGTTTCCTGAAATCTAATATCTGGAGAGTAAGTAATTAGCAAAAAAAATAATAAAATCTGAAAGTGATAAAAAAAATAAAAAGTCTTGCATTCTGCCTACTCTGATACCTTTTTCCCTGAGAATGAATCAGCAACCGGACTCAGTGACCAGACAGGTAACATAAAACCTGCATTTTGATTTTGCATTACAAGAACATAGTTATTATATAAGTGGCAGTAAAGAAGCCATTTTGAAATACAATACTAATTTTTAGAAATGATTTTGTGCTAATTAGACCTGTTTCCATGGGAATGTGAGGAAAAAAGATCGCTAGTAGCCAGCAGCTGATGAAAACTGTCACTGTAATGCCTAGCAAAAAATTAAAGTTGACAGTTTAAATATATATATATATATATTTATTTTACATATATGACAGTTTAAATATATACATATATATATAAACTTTATATATATATATGTATATATGTATATATTTAAATTGTCAACTTTATAACAGTTTAAACTTTCTAACGGTTTAAATATATATTTAAACTGTCAACTTTATAACATATGCTATATATATATACACGTGTGTATCACAAAGCTCCATCAAAAAGCCTTTGGAACAGAAACATAATTTTGGAAAGCACTACAGGACTGCACCCATACTATATAATAGAATTAACACATGATACATGTGCAAGTTTGTGTGCACGTATAATTATATCAATAGTCACCATAGTTATTATGAAAGAATGGTTTTTGAGCACAAATAATATTGTCATACTAGTTTGAGATACATTTAGGCCGAAGTGCAAGTTATTTTAGTCTTTATCTTGAATACATTGAAATAAAATACATGCACTCCGCACACCAGTAACATCTTCCTTTTACACTAGTGTATCTTATTCTTTTATACTATTCTAGCCATCATCAGCACACTGACAGAAAAAAAATGTATTTTAAACCTACCTACAGTAAATCCAGTATAATTAAGATAAAGTCTGTTTTGTCATAATCTGTCACAACTATAATTGGATATCATGCACCAGTAGAAATCTTATAATCCCACCTGTCCAATGGACATGGCAAATATTTTAACCCTCCTCAACTTCTAAATTTATACTCTTTCCATCTATCTCTATTTCAGAAGCAAATAACAGAACTGATGGGCTTCGATTCTGATTTTTTCAAATCTCAGTTGGAGAAAAATAAAACAGATTTTATAAATAAAATGTATGTTTATTTTTAGTCTGTTGGGGAAAAAGAAGATCAAGACTGTGCTGCCTAAATATAACTAAACACTAAAACTACATGCTGCATATTTCATCAAATAAATAAATCATTAAATCTCATAGTAATTCACACAAGAAAATGGTCAAACAAAGTTGAATGAAAATTTCTTATAGCAGGGAATTTTAGGATGATCTGAACATAAAGCTGGGTGGTATTCATGATGGGTTCAGAACATCCTTTGAACAAACATGTTGCGTAAACAAAAACTACACTGAAAGGAGACGAGAAGCCTGCAAAGTCAAGTGCTCAGGCAGGTTGGCTGTGCAAGACAGATTGCCCTTGTGTCTAGCACCATGAGAGAATGCTTTTCATATGCTTTTATACTATTTTGCTCTGAAAAGCACTGAGTTTTACAGGCCCCAAGATATTCTTCCTAAAACCTGTCCCTGACAGGTTATCACACATCCCTGACTTACTGAAGCCACATTCTTGCACACAAGCCTAAAGCCTTAAGCCTCTCGCCTTCTTCCTCCTGTGTAAAACCAGGGTCTATGGTAACAACTGAGGCAGCAGCTCCTCAGAAGCAGTACACAACAAATTATTTTCAGACAATCTCCATTTTATTGTATATTCATCTTGATTTCTTTGTCTATCATTGCTTTTTCTCGGACCAGGGAAGGACACAATTAAGACAAAAGAATAGCCTCCATGCTTTCAGCTCTCCTTTCCAAGGCTACAGAAAGGCAATTATAGAGAAAAGCCTGAACACACCTGGAGCCTGAGGTAGTAGCTCATTTAGTCATTCTCCAGAGAGTGCATGAACAGGGCAGTGACCCCATAAATGCTATGAGGGGATACAAATCCCACAGGCTACGTGGAGTCTTCAGAGTTATTAAACTCCATATTCTCTGTTATTGGTGAGTATGTAAAGAGATTTAAAAAACAGAGAGGGGCTCAAAGCTAGTAAAAGGCATATTCCTTGCAGCAGAACAGCCACTCTGTTAAATGTCAAGTCTCTCTTCAAAAGGAATAGCTTCTCTACTAAAATAAATAAATAAATAAATAAAAAGTTGTTAAGCAAATTAACATGAGCAAAACATATTTTGCTCTAAATTCATTCCCCAAAACAGCTGAAAAGTTTTTCAAAAATTATTCAGCCGGAGGCAGACACCCACGGGGCAAAATACTTGCTCACCTAGTTCAGAACCTCTGCTTAAGTATAAGCAACCTGTGCATGCATAAATGTAAAAGCTACAATATAAAACTGAGGTGTATTAAAACAAGATGCATACTTCACGTAACTGAATACATTCAGAAATCCTACGAGGCACAGAAGATTCACTTGTTTTCTCTACTTACTTGGCTGCTTCTTCATTAAGAATCTTTAAATAATGTTTTACTGGGGAGAGAAGTTCTGGGATTTCCAACAGTGTGTTTTGTAACAGAGGCGTTTTCACATGAGAATGTATGACTGGAACAAGAGCTTGAATTTCCAAGTCCAGACGAGACAAGGTGCTGACTATCAGGAAGAACTCTTGGGTTGAACACTGCAAAGGGAAGCAACATCTATATCATTACTATGTATTATTATGTATTACTTTCATTAAATCCTACTGTTTTCTGGCTTTAAAAAAAAACAAACAAACAAACAAAATACAGTTAAGGCATATGCACAGTAATGCAACTGCATAATCTTACCACATTCACAAAGTTAATAAATTATGCTAATTGTCTTAACCACTGTCTTCAGGAATCAGTCAAGAGCTGATCTGCATTACTGTGATTGCTGGGTGGAGATGTGTAACACGTACGCGGTACACAAAGAGCAGAAAAATAGACTAATAACATGTAGATAGTAAATAAGCATGCTGAGTGATTTTATGAATACCACAATCTGTCCATACAGGCCTGTGCCTCTACATCTGAATCCCTAAGCTGTAGCTTTGGAAGAGAGGGTTTGGAAAGACAAGGCTAGGCACAGGAGAATTTTGGCAAAGCGACACAGATGAGAAAAGAAAGAGGATATCAGAAACCACTGCTTAAAGTGCTTGCAGCTATTGCCAGATTCAGGGTCTGTCTGGTTGTTGCCAGGTCTATGTGACAAGTTGGACCTATCACAGAGATCCCAGTGACTCCATGGGATGGGGCCCCACTTGCACATTTTTGGGTAAGGAATTGAGAATAAGGAGAAAACACTAACCCAGTCTTCTTTCATCCTCTCCTCACTACAGAGGTATGAAAGAGATTTTTCTATCATTTCCTTCAGGCAGTTGGCCAGGGTATCATCAAAAGGAAATCTCTCAAAGTGCAGCCAACAACACACAGTGCTTTCAGAGCTTGCTCCATGATACCCATGGAGCACGAAAAACAAGTATCAGGTTCCTTAAAGCAACTTCTCACCGAAATCAGCGACTTGTCAAAGAGACACAACTTGAACTCTTCTCTTTCTCTCCCTCTCTCTCTCTTAAAACTATTAATATTATTCGTGATGCAGCTCAAATATTTTGCTGTTAGATCCTTAATGCTCCTCTGTGTCAGCACCGTTTGTTACTTTTGGCTCAGCTTCAGGAATCAGCTGTCAGGGACAGGGTTTTGCTTGCAGTTCACAACTCTGACAAAACAAATCACCTCCTGCCACATTCCCCCTTCTCAGCTCTCCCATTCAACACAACACTCAGTCACCTAAATGCCCCATTGATAGATTAGGTAATGCTGATTCTCTTTGAAATTTTTATTTATTTATTTACCAAAGTAAGTTTGCATTTGTGTTACACCATATTTGCCTATCAGATGGAAACACAGACCTCTGCGACACAAAACCGCTTCACATCCTGGGTACTTCATAGGGACTCCAGGGCATTTCCATTTCAGAAGATTTGGAAAAAAAAAATGTCCATAAACAACTATGTTTATATTTTCTTTCCTTTTACTGATGCATAGAAACATTTCTGGTTCAGTCTGAACTTTTCCCACTGGTCAGCTGACAACACGAAAAGAAAACACTTTACCTCCCTCATCCACCCTGAGGAGGCAAGGGAGGGCAGGATATGCTGAATGCAAAAGTGCTTTTATTATAATATTCTTGGTACACCACAGATGTTGCTTCCTTCTTTACAGACATTTTTTCTCTTCTCACCGGGCAGTAGTCTAGAGTTTCATTCCTGGTCAGTATTTTTTGGTGATTAGCACACCACTTATTAAGGAACAAGTAGGCTTCAATGAACTGTTTCATAAAGCATCTACTTTTTTTTTTTATTTTGTCATTTCTTCTCTTTAAATTCCTCCCCAGAGGTACATTTTTGTTTCGTGTTCCTTCCCACATCCTTAAACAAGAACTAAAGTAATTCTCTCATCTATTACACTGAAGTTATTTGTCCAGAGCTACTTCTGTAACCCACACATGGAAGCAAGCATTAACAAAAATGCTTGTCTGGAAAGGAACAATCTATCTTCGTCCCCACAGACACAAACCCCCAAAATAAGCTTGCTCTATAATGTTTATTAGTTCTTTGAAACATGAAGAATGTCTAAACGCAACCTTCTGAAAAATCATAAAACATAATTATAAAACAACTTTCACTCTCTTCTCATGAAATACATATCACACCTGCAACTAGAGGTGGAAGAGTGACCCCCATGTGGTAAAAACACAAAATAAAGAGCCTTAAATCTGCAGCCTTGGCAGCTGCAGTGGATGCTGAAAATTTAAGTCTGACCAAAATAAAGTTGGAAAGAAAATAATTCCTAGGTTAATTGCAGTGTTCAGGGATGTTTGTGTTATCATACAGATTATTAAATAAAAATCAACAAAGAATCCTTTCTGGACATTTACGATGCGCTCCATCACAGGAGTAAGCAATGCGACTGAAGTTACCATAACGCCAGTCAGCCTCTGTTAGATACTCATGACTGGACTGAAGTAGGGATGTTCAGCTACAGAGCCAACTCATCACTTTTTGGAAAACTTAAGTTCGTATTTGTTTCATATCCATGTAAGTCTGAGGCAGAAGAGACCTACTAAGTGACTTCCCTGCAACTGCTCAATTTTTCTGCAAGTATTTTCTTTTTGTCTACTCTTGGGACATCAACATTTCAAGATGTTATGTGGTGCCACTCCTTTCATAAACTAATCCACAAAATCTCATCATGTAAAAGTTTTTATCTGATAGCCTAAATTTCTCTTCAATTAGATTAATCCAAATATCTCTAGTTTCACTCTTTTGTATTACATTCCACAACCAGTTATTACACAACTCCACTCTCTCTTTGCTGTTAACACCCTTCAAATATCTCTAAACCTGTTGTTCTCCTTTAATCATCAATTTAAGCAAACTATAATCTTTTAATCTTCCTTCATAAACAAACCATTATTCAGCTTCATGAAAACTTACTTTTTCCCCCCATGCTTGTTGCAATTTATCAACATCTTTCTGATAATCTGGAACTTGCTGAATCTGTCTTATAAAAACTATGACAACAAAATAAAACAAAATAATAAAACAGCAAATCTGTCCATGGCATTTGAAGTGAAAGCACAAAGGAAAGGTCTCAAAAACTAAACAAATGATAAACCCAGGCTTGGACTCAAAGTCAAAGTAAAATACAGTACGACTGACTGCATCATCATCATCAACCTTGATGTATGTAAAGGATAAAACTCTGTAAGACTGCCCTTGACTACAAAGTGTACTCCTCAAGGATACAAAGGCTGCCGCCCCGTCACACTAAATTTGTAGTAGGTTCCTGACAGCAGACACCATTAGGTGATTCACAGGAGAACAATGTCCAGAAAAAAAAAAAAAAAAAGAATGGGCAAATATGGGCAGTAGGAAATAGATCAATTGCATGGGTTTGTTTTTTTCAATATCGTTCCTTAATTTAAAAAAAAAAGTTTTTAAAAAAGTAATCAAACTGGGAGTTGGCAACTTAACTAGCACACTATCTCTAAGAGGGTAGAAAAAGGAAAAGATTTAAAGAATATATGAGAACACCAGCCTGAGGTGTTCTAGTAACAGTCATGAGGCTGGGGAAGGTGAGGTTTCAACAAGAAGAGAAAGCTGGATTTCAAGGTACTCCCGCCTACAGAGGAAGCAGGGAGAGAAGAAAACAAAACAAATGAAAAACAATAAAAAAATAAAACAACAAGAACCCAACCACCACAATATATACATGTACTTATAAAGATAAAACAGGGTCCTGTACAAAATGCACCATAAACAACCCCAGCAGCTATCACGAGATTTCTCAAAGGGTGCTTAATAAACATGCTGAAGTTACCTGCAGGAACGCCACTAAACTACACAACTTAACTGTTGTCTAATGGGTTAAAATTGTCTAATGGGTTAAAATGTGTTTTATTCGAGTACAAGCTACAGTCTGCAGTACCTTTGGAACATGGGAAATTCAGCATGCTTAACTTAAAAAAAAAAAAAAAAAAAACTTTGCCGAACACATTGCCAAGAAAGAAGGTGAACATAACCCTTTTGCGCTTATTCAGAGCATTGTTGTTTCCCCAGCTTGATTTCAGTAACACAGCAGGACTTTGCATCTAAAATTTAATGGTTCCAATGCAGAACAAAACAAATAGATAACTTGGAACAGACGCACAGAAATAACTCTGAAAAGCTGAGCTCCATTAAAGTGGGAGTAGTTCAATTTAAAACCTAAGTAACCTTACAAAAGAAACATGCAATTGTGTTATAAATTAGAAGCTTTTAAAATGTAGTTAAATGGTTTACATAAAGCAGGATTAATAGTCTTGCATTCCCTAAAGATTCTCACATGCATATTCAATGATATTTTTGAAGTCTAATTTTGAAATGCCCTCCACGACAGCTACAGCTTCTCTGGCACTAGTAAAATAAACTCAGAGCTGACAGTGATGTCAAACAATAGTTTCAACCAGCACTTTCTCAAATTGTACCGCAAATCACAGAATCACAGAATTTCTAGGTTGGAAGAGACCTCAAGATCATCGAGTCCAACCTCTGACCTAACACTAACAGTCCTCACTAAACCATATCCCTAAGCTCTACATCTAAACGTCTTTTAAAGACTTCCAGGGATGGTGACTCCACCACCTCCCTGGGCAGCCTGTTCCAGTGCCTCACAACCCTTTCGGTAAAGAAGTTCTTCCTAACATCTAACCTAAAACTCCCCTGGCGCAACTTTAGCCCATTCTCCCTCGTTCTGTCACCAGGCACGTGGGAGAACAGACCAACCCTCACCTCACTACAGCCTCCTTTAATGTATCTGTAAAGAGCAATAATATCGCCCCTGAGCCTCCTTTTCTCCAGGCTGAACAAGCCCAGCTCCCTCAGCCGCTCCTCGTAGGACTTGTTCTCCAGGCCCCTCACCAGCTTCGTCGCCCTTCTTTGGACCCGCTCAAGCACCTCCATGTCCTTCTTGTAGCGAGGGGCCCAAAACTGAACACAGTACTCGAGGTGCAGCCTCACCAGAGCCGAGTACAGGGGGACGATCACCTCCCTAGCCCTGCTGGCCACACTGCTTCTTATGCAAGCCAGGATGCTGTTGGCCTTCTTGGCCACCTGAGCACACTGCTGGCTCATGTTCAGCCGACTGTCCACCATCACTCCCAGGTCCTTCTCTGCCAGGCAGCTCTCCAACCACTCATCTCCCAGCCTGTAGCTCTGCTTGGGGTTATTGTGCCCCAGGTACAGGACCCGGCGCTTGGCCTTGTTGAACTTCATGCAGTTGACCTCAGCCCATCGGTGCAGCCTATCCAGATCCTCCTGCAGAGCCTTCCTACCCTCGAGCAGATCGACACACGCACCTAGCTTGGTGTCATCTGCAAACTTACTGAGGGTGCACTCAATGCCCTCGTCCAGATCATTGCTGAAGATATTAAAGAGGACCGGCCCCAGCACCGAGCCCTGGGGGACGCCACTAGTGACTGGCCTCCAACTGGAGTTGGCTCCATTCACCACGACTCTTTGGGCCCGGCTATCCAGCCAGTTTCTAACCCAACGAAGCGTGCGCCAGTCCAAGCCACAAGCAGCCAGTTTCTTGAGGAGAATGCTGTGGGAAACGGTGTCAAAAGCCTTGCTGAAGTCAAGGCAGACCACATCCACAGCCTTTCCCTCATCCACCAAGCATGTCACTTTGTCATAGAAGGAGATCAGGTTCGTCAAGCAGGACCTGCCTTTCATAAACCCATGCTGACTGGGCCTGATCGCCTGCTTGCCCTGTAAGTGCCGTGTGATGACTCTCAAGATAATCTGCTCCATGAGCTTCCCTGGCACTGAGGTCAAACTGACAGGCCTGTAGTTTCCCGGGTCTACATGGTCTCTAAATGGTGTAGAGGCCACCAAACAGAACGCATGGAAGATACACAGCGGTATGTTAGGTCCTCACACCCTTTCAACAACAACATTAAATGCAATTTAGCTTTATTTGCTGTAAAATTGTTTCCAGCAGGTCTGAAAGGGTGCCACAACAACCTACAGCTGACAGACATTGACCACTCCAAGTTAAAAGTATTTTGAATTAAACAAACAGGAACTGAAAAATGCAGCATCCATTTTCCGCTCATTTCAAGCTGTAATAACTACCTTTAAGTTTTTAGTAGAGTGGGTGTACTATTTTTGCTGTACTAAGGTTACTATGTCCCCCTTTTAGGAGACTGTTTATATTAATCGGCCTAACGTGGAACAATTTGCTCAAGTCATCATTTAGGGCTGCAAATCTAAAAATATCAGTGATGCAATTTCTTTAGAAAACTGCTTCTCATTTTAAGCTATGCGGTGCACGCTGCTATGGTAGAAGAAAATGTAAGAAGAAATTAAGACACGTGTAAGCTAAAGTCAGTAACATGCTATAGGTGAATTTGTTCTCAAAATTTTACACATACAGTAAATGGACATATATAACAGGTGGTGATTTATTAAGAGAAAAAAAAAATCCCAAGATATACAACAGTTTTCTCTAAACCATCAGGATACTAGAATCTTCTGAAAATCACCCACTCTTTAATGAAACATCAAACGTGGCTTCCAGGGAGGGGCAACATTTTCAGCATCATTCTGGTCGATGAGCTTATGTGAAAGATTTTATAAACTTAGCGCCGAGCTGAGCAGCACCCTCGTCCTCTGAGGAGCCTGAGCATGACAGTGAAGAAGCAAACTATTCACTGGAAAGCTGAAAGGCAAATCTCACAGGGAGGCTGGAGGCAGCCAAGCAGCAAACAGACCTCTTGTAACAACTACTTACTTTATTTTGCACAGGTTAGCAGCCTGATAAATGGGCAGCAAAGTTCAGACACTGATGCAGAATTAAACAGTTTTGTTTGTGTTTTTTTTTTGTTTGTTTGTTTGTTTGTTTTTCTTAACTGCAGCAACTTGTAAGGAACTCAAAAACAAGGACACCCTATGGCTGAGGTTAGGAGCAGAACATACTGAAATGACATTTTATTACACACCCTGGCAAGGTTTGATTGACTTCACTTCTCATGCAAGGCTTCAATGAAACTGTTTCACTTCAATGTGTTCTATAAATTCCGTGGCCGTTTGTTATCATGACTGCTGGCCACTTCAGTGACTGAGCTTCAGTCAAAAAGTAATGTTTATAGAGCCAAGGGTACAAATAAGATAAACACTTACGGATCAAGTCTCTATAAATATTTACCTTCTGAAACACAAACCCACTGCATGAAACCAGCAGGCAACGTTGGAGCGGCCCTGTGAGACACGTTTCTAAAAGTACTGATGGCATTTTTGTTCCGTACTGGTTTTTAAACATAGTCCACCACAGAGCTCTTACGACTTTCTCGCCATTCTGTACAATCCAAAGCAAAATTAAGCAGCCATCACCTTAACTGAGAGGAAAACAAATTGCAAGATCCTGCCATTCCTATCTCCCACTGTCCTGAGATGCAGGTAACAAAGAAATGCATGTCACCTAATTTTTTTATTTTATTTTATTTTGAGATTACATAGTGGTTTTCTCCAGGAGCTACAGGGTAGGCTGAACTTGTTAAGGGAAACAGGCACCTTGAGCCAATACATCATGCAGAAAGATCTAACTCTGCATCAGCTCTGGGCACAACTCAGACAAAACTCTGACACTTCCTTCTCTCATTTGCCTTTTGAAGTCAATTACTGTGTGCTACCAAGAGGTCTTTCACAGAGCGCATCTCCAGCTGTCCTTTCTTACCAGAGATGGGTAAAGCCATGTTATGGTTAATAGTATTTCTGTCTGGGAAGATGTCAGGTGCTGGAGCTGCAAGGACTAAGAACAATTAGTTCTTGTATTAATTCCACTCTCCGTAGCAACTGTAATGTTGCTCTTGCCTCATTCCCATAATTACCGTCCCCGTAATTCCTTTCTAGGCTGGGGCAAACTTGGGGCTGGTAATACCACCTCCAAGGCAATACCTAATTTCCCCTCCCCTCCCCTCCCCTTTTGTACAAGAATGTTGTTTTAGTTCTGGGCTGCTCGTACCTGGAGTTAGACCAGCAACGTTTTCTGGTGGTTTGGGATAATGGGAGTTTGTGAAAGGTCGGATTAGTAATTGCAAATCTGAATTACGCTGCCAGATAAGAATCATCAATGGACCTATTCAAAAAATTAATAGTCAGACCAGGAAAGCATACAATGATGACACAATATTTATTTACCAGAGGAGCTTCTACAAGGATGTTTTGCCTTGCAAAGTTGGTTCCGTGACACAGCACCGTTTTGCCTTGTTTTTTCTGTCTCCTCCAGAGGTTACTGGTGCAAAGTACATCACATAACACAAGTTCTGCTGTGGCTGATCTAAACGAGAGATGTTTAGAACGACTGAGACAAGTCAGCCATCCCTGTACACTTCAGGGGTGTCCCTTAGTGAAACATGCCTTCTTAAAAACTAGCATCACCGGAGTCCAAAGAGCCTGAAAGATGAAAGACTTGTCAGATTTGCCTTTTTTTTTTTTTTTCCAGCAGGTTCTCCAGCAGAGCTGGAATTCCTTTAGTTAAGACATCAGTGTGCTCTGCTGAGAGTTTTGTATCCCTTAATAGGAATGAAAATGCAGAGGGGGAACCTCATGTTGAGCATGTGGGAGCTGGACATCTGGAGTTAACAGGATTGGAAACACTCCTAGTGGGAACTGAAACTGCAGCATTCATTCGATATTCTGAACAAAAAAAAATAGTCAAGAAAACCAGTTACTTAGTGTTCCTGAATATACACGTACTTTGCAGAGACCTTGTTTCAGGCTCATATTCACTGTCTGTCTGGACTTCAGAATCTGTTTCCAAGAGTCTGGTTTTGCTTCTTTATTCAAAACAGACCCTGTCTTTGAGGGACACTGTCATTTCAAAGTCCTACAGATCTCCAGGAATTACTCAGTGCTTAGGGCACTCTCCATCATGTCTCGCAGTGGGTAACAAACTAGATTTTTACCAAGGAAAGCTAATTCAAAGGCAAGTGGCAAATCACATGCTCGGAACAAGAATACCCTTTCTTCCTTGCCCCCTGTTCACCCTTCCTAAGAATTCTGCTGGAGAATTCTTCTACTTCTCTACTCCTGCAACTTCCTTCCAACATCTGATTCATGAAACACCCACTGTGGCTGTTGATAAGACAGCCGGCAGTTTACATGTATGTCACATGAAAACTGAGGAACTGTGAATGGTTCCACCTAAACGCTGACTTGGAAGCTGAGAAGGGTAATCAGCCCTACAACATGAAGGGGTGACAACTGGAGAAACAGATACAGACCAGCATACACACACACAGAAAAGAAAGAACAAGAGAGCAGTGGAGGAATGACAGAATGTTGTGAAATACAGATGCATTCCTACAAACCTTACTACACATCACTCAACCTGAAATGAGTTGGAACATTAAAAAGTGAACCAACTCCTGAAGAGTTATTTTGCAAAACAAAACAAAACCAAAACAAAACAACAACAACAAAAAAATTGTAATCATGTGGACACTGCACATTTTAGGGGATGACAAAGTTGGTGCACTCTCCCTCTTTCCATACGCTGCATTATGGCCAGACATTCGTTGAAATACACAAGTCTGTCCATGTGCCAAACACAGTAACACCTGACGGCCTTGAAAAGAACTGAACTTCAGATTTTCAGAGAGATGAAGCCTTTGTGCTGTACCATCCAAAGAAATTACAACTTTGCTCTCCTACCCACCTATTCCTTTATCTAAAACAAACTGTCAAAACCTCTCAATATAACAGTGAAATAAAAGAACATGAAGTACTGCACAGGTGCTATTAGCACATTAATCTGCTTCTGCTAAGAACTGCCTGTGTCTCATTACAAGTAATTCTTATTAAAATGTGCAAGTGAGATCCAAATTACAGAATTTATAAACAAATTAACATTCATCTGAAAACAGCTAACTACAGTCAAGTGGTTTCACTTGCAAGTGTGATTTTAGATAAGCACACAGACTATAATGCATTGTTTTAGAGGGAAAAAGAAATCAATGGCACAAGGATCTACCGCATCATCTCATCTCGATAAATCCAGTGACTAACGCATTAATACCATAGATGTTTTTCCTGATAGCATCAGTAATACAGTGTATCTGTTCTCTAACCCTATTAAGACATTTCTTCTTCAAACAAGGTACCACTGGTAACGTACAAAATAACAGAAGAGTCTACCATAAGGCAAAAATCATCATTACAAACTTGCATCCCTTTATTATGTCAGCTTCAGTCTGGCTAACAAGGAATATTTTAAATAGACATGCAAAAACTACGGAAGTATATTAAGACAGAAACACGCCATTTAAAAAACAATAAATTACGATAATTATGGGTATACCTTCTTGTGGAAAACACTGCAGAGGCCTCTTTCTATATCTGGCAGCTTACAAAGAAGATTCTGAATCTGGCCAAACACGCTGGATTCTGACAGGAGAATTTCAGACACAGCATCAAGCCGGGCATTTATTTCACTGTAAGACAACAATCATAAGAGCAATGAATAAAACTTTTGTTTCTCTGAGGGGAAGGTATATGGCTAGTCAACTTTTTGCTTTTTTTCTTTCTTTTTTTGGATTTTGACTAAGGTCACGTTCTCATGAAGATAAGTAGAAGAATTCAGAAATGCAGAGAATCTTCAGCTTTCATTCAATATGCAAACAACCTCCTGAATGTGTTACATCATTCACCCCTCTCTGTGCTCAAAACAGCCCAGTATACACCATGCCCCTACATATTCATTTAAAGGTACATAAAATGAGCAACACTCAAGTGTGAATATCCTACCCTAAATTTGCTGATAGGTACCTCTGTGAGAGCTGGGGAAGTGAAGTAGGACTTTGCTTTTAAAGTATATGTAGCATAGTTTATTTCAAAATACTCATATATTTGATTTAACTCTTTTGGCCCTCTACTTTTGATCCAGAGCAACAATTGACAACTACATGAATCTCACTGGGATTTCAACTTTTTTTTTTTTTTCCAAAGATTGTAGCATTAATCTCCATATGTCAAGATTGAAGTCAAACAATGGGTAAACGTCTTATTTGAACAATAATTACATAACTATTTGTGCCTTTCTTTCAATCACATTCTTACTGCCACTGTCAGCAAAGAGCTTTAAAATGGACAACATACTGTCAGGGTTCACCTCAATTCACACTGCTGTTAATGACACAGTTAACAGCTAGTTCCAATAAATCCATGAGCTGGCCATAGACTGCCGAGCTAAGATAAACTCATTTTTTGCCTTTTTTTTTGGAACCAAATTGCCTCAGTGCTTTTTCTAGGAAAAGACTGAGATCAGTGGTACATGGATGTGATCAAAACATGCAGATTAGGCGTCTATCTTTGGGAACTAGTCAACAAAAGCACCATCAGTGCATGCAGCCGAAAGGAAATTTTGCTAAAGCAAGAGGTAGCTGCTATCTTGCTGTACAACAGCAGCGAAAGAGATGTGTCAAGGATGAATAGCACGATTCCTCTGAATGTAGCTTTTTATGTGTTCAGGCTTTATCTCTGTGGCAACTGTGTGCACTACAAAATAAAGTTAACTAGGTGAAAGCTGTGCTAGAATTTGCTGAGCTTTCATGACAAAAAAAAAAAATTAAAAAAAAAATGTTCAAATTGGTATGTTTTCCTAGAGTCCCTCACCCATGTGCTCCTGGGCACAGTGTGTGTGCACCAGCAAGCTGGAAGGCACTAGTAGGCAAACGGGAAGTTTCCAACAAGAAACTCTAAATCTAAAATAAGCATGTAATCAAAATGTGAAAACCTGGGGAAGACTGCCTGTCTTGCCTGTGGTGCATAATGCTCATGGCTTTTGCCACTACAGCCTGTGAGCAATCCAACAAAATCAGGCAGCTCTGCAGGTTGCAGACATCACAACAAGCATCCAGCGGCTTCTGGCCCTGAAGGCAGCTAAATCTAAGAGGTCTTGACATTTTATTGCACGTGAAAAAGGGAGAACATCACAACTGGATGTGCACTCAGATACACATAAATGTAGTGGCACTTAAGTGCCACGATTTTCCAGTGACATACTGGTTTATACTAAAAACAGTAACACCATTCCCCCATCCACCACAAACAACATATATTCGCTCCCAGAGTGGCCCTGCCAAAGCAATGCCAGGATTTCCAATGGCAGCCAGGCAACCTGCAGACAGCAGCAGCAGCATGCGGCTACCATCAGCGAAACCACTAGAAACTAGGGGAAAATGCTTGAAAAAGGGGCTGCTTTCAGCATACCGCATACCTGAGCTTTACATCTCATCCCTGAGAGCCATGGGCACATACCTACCACAGGCCAGCAGCATTACTAAAAATTATGCAACCAAATAACCTAAGAGCAAGCTGCTGGCCTCCACACAACGTATTCAAGGCAGCAGATTTAAGCTTTGTGCATTAATTAGCAAAGCTCTCTGAAATGACAGCTGGATAATGCAAAGGAAATTGGGATGTGTTAGTATCAGTGTCAAAGTAATAAAGCACTCTGTGTGCATGGCTTTGAAGGTAGCTAAAGCTTACACTGAAACTCTAAAAGGTCAGAATCATCAGCCATGATTACACCTTCACGGAGAATGATTAAAACTCGCTGTACTTGAGACCTTGCAATTCCCTGTGCAAGGGAGTGCTGGGCTGCTAAATTATAAACACATGCATCCTGACGAAGAAAATCATCTGTATTTTTATTGCAAAAAGACTACGTAAGCACCAGAATTATATTCCAGAACACTGCCAACTTAACTCAAACAGCATGGTTGTATCTATTTGTCCATTTGAAAACATGCAGTAATATGTAAAATACATGCAGATATTCAAAAAACTCCTCCCTTCAAAGCTTAATCTGCCCTTTAATCATCCTCACATATGGCTATGTTACTGTAGCTCCAGTAATCTGAAACTAAGCGTCCATACAGTTTTTCTGCCTTAATCCTACAAATCAGAAAGGGTCAAGAGAATGGCATCCAGTATCAAATGACCCATTTTTTCCACCTGTAAATGAAACATACAGGGATTCCTATTTTGAAAGTCAGAATGTAATGTGAAAAATTATGCAAAACTGCATGTATATGAGGCTGGAAGGACAAGGAAGAGAAATGATAAAAATAGACATGATGAATTTCGAAGTATGCTTTGACACATTCAAAATATTTATAATTTAAACTAATAAACACTTTTTATACTACAATATACTAAGCTGATAAGTTATTAAATTACCTCAAAATAAATTGATACTTCACTCACAATTATTCACCACATCTGATTTACAGTTTAGGATTTCTACTATTTGTGATTTGGGAAAAAAAATTCTACCTCTAGAAAATCACAATCTAACATTGAAAGAAACTCAATAACTTACACTAAGAAAGTCTCTCATATTTTATAAATTGGCTACAACTCCATTCTCTTTTTAAGTCCACTATTATCATATTCTTTCCCATCTCTGTAAACCATGTCAGCAATCTGAATTCTATCCAATTTTCCAAGCAATCTTCTGCAAAATAATGCAACATAAGTCAGCTGACTAAAAGCAATACTGACTTCTGCCATGCTCTCCATCTAAGAATAGCATCATTAATACAATACTAAACTAAAATCACTTTGCAACATATGCATACAAAATCTAACCACAGATTTTTGATTCTAGTATTTAGAAGAACTACTTAAATTAAACCATGTGATACTGTCCTCTTTTATTCTGCTGCCACATACGTGAACAAGAAAGAAAATCTGCAAACAGAAAAATATTTGAATCCTGCACTAAATATTATCTTGCCATAACAGAAGGCTGCAGATACAAATGCAGTGCACTGAACTGACACCTAAACATCTTAATAATTGAAACCAGCAACCCTAACAGATCTGCTTAGATATTTCCCGTAGAGTGAAACAAACCTAACATTTTTAGGTGCAGTAATTGATCATTACATTTAAAGTATACTGAAACTGATTATGTAACCACTACATAAGAGCCCTAAAAAAATGTAAGTCATATAATGTTTTACTTTTTTATACAAGGTAAATAATTACAAATAAGAATTTATCGGAAAACATTTAACTTAAAAATGCTGTTAATATGGGTTCATTCATCATGGCAAGGTTAAAGCTCAACTACAGTGAATGCATAAAATTGAAATTAATTTTATTAAATTTGTTTAAAGACCACAACAATATGTAAGACTACCAGTGACAAGAATTCAACACCTGGAAAATAAAAATTCAGGGTGTGCAACATCAAATGCAGTTTTCAATGAACTGTGCCTAGATCATAGCCCTAGCAGCCTCCTCCCTAGCTACAGGGCTTTGAACACAGAAAATGCATTCCTTAAACACCAGCAAAATCCAAGATACTCGTGGATACCATGGGTGCCAGAGAAAGGTCCCACACTGCTCACTGCCGGGAAGTTCTGGGGAGGTAACATTACCCAGCTGCCCAGTTCTCTTCTCCTCCTGGCCCCTGATGCTGGCTACTTTTAAGCACAGGACAACACAAAGGCTGTATAGACTTCTGCTGTTTTATATTTTGTCTCACTTTGCCTTTTTCTTGACCTTCCTATAGGATATAGTCCGCAAATGAAGACTTTATACGAGTCTCACACAACGAGAAATTACAAGTATCTAAACAAAGCCATGGCAGAATTACCACTTATCAATCAGTAATCTGTGTATGTCTTTTAAACAGAACAAAACAAAACAAAAACCAGTTTACCTGGCTTTTTGCTTCAATGTTTTTTTTTTGAATTTCACGTGACTTTATAGGCTAAATCTTGAATTGTTAAACTACTGCGACCACTGTAATTTCAGACATTAGCAGCGATTAAAAATACAAATAATAATAATTACTACGGTGAAATTTACATGAAACCTAAAAAATTAACATCCTTCTGCATCTGTTCACTTGTTTTTCCAATATACAGGAGAAACAGTAATTTACTCTCAAACTCATAACGTCTCCTTCCCCTGCACAGAGGTCCAACATTCCCCTAAATAAACACGCAGCCACAAGACAATATTCCAGAATAGATCTCAAATACTTAACAGCAATACACAAGTACTATAAACTTTGTCTTCACATCTGTTAAAAGAATGTAAGAAATATGCAAATGGTAATCAAACACTTTTGTTTACGTTCACACACAATATATTTCAGCTATTTGTGCCAAAAAAGAAAACCGTTTGCTACTTTAGCCTACATGAATGAATGCCTGATTACTACACTTATAAACAGTTAGAGGCAGCTTTCAACGGTACCAAAACACAGCTAGCAAAAATGAATGAATACATATGATGATGCTGCAATCTTTTTCTTTGTAACAATTTTGAGATTCCAGGCATATGTTGTAACCTGCATTTGTGCATTTTATACTGGCACTGATGCTATGAAGTCTTTATGCTTAGGAGGAAAATTTAGCCCACAAAATTGTGCTGTAGGATGGACAGACTTCGTTCCTAAATCTCTGCTACAAAAGAAGATTCTCATCGAGGTCTGGGTGATGATGGTAACAGACACTGACCAGTCTAAATCTGAATTAAGATGTTTTTTTTAAAAAACCTTTAGCTAGTTTGTCTTAGATATGGTAACCATTCAGACTACACTTCATGTACAGATGTATAAATACAACAGGACTCGGTACATTCAGAGCAAGAGGAATCAGAATGGTCTGTTTTTATATTAGGAAAGACATGTCATCACCAACATCCCTATAAAGGGACCCCCTTTTTCCCAGTTCTATTGCACATCTCCTCCAAACAAAAGGCATTGTGCATTAGGAATAGCAATTTCTACCCTTCCTCCTCTGTAGAGGGACATAAGGAACCATCCTAATTTGCTAAAGCTACAGTCATTCTACGCTCTTGCAGGCAAAGCACATTTAGACTAATAGATATTATTTGTACTATCCTTTAAGGCTTTGATTCAGCCTCAAAAGCATTATCTCATCCAGAACTAGAAGAAACAGGGTATTACAAAGGCCACTGGAATCACAGGAAAAAAAAAAAATCCTGTTTGTGAGGGGTAATTAAAAATATGGTTCACGTAGCCTTGAAAAGCAAAGCTTAAAATGTTTTTGGCAGCTCTCTAAATATACACACTTATCCTCTCTCCTTGAGGTTTAAACATCAGCTTTAACCAGGAAAGTATCAAATGAGTATGAAACCAATTACATATAAACACAGGCAAGAAAAACTACACGGGCTTAGAAGTGTTATAATCAGTTCTAGCAAGCAGTGCGCCTTGCAGACATGCATGTGAACAAGGTGAAATACACAGACAGGTCGGGGCGAGGGGGGCCTGAAAGGCAGTAAGCGTTGCATTAGTTGACACCCCCTGGAGCGAGCAAAAAGAGGCTCCGTTGCCAGGTACGAGGTCAGGATCACTTCTGAACTCCCTCATTCTGCACTTCCAGACTCAAATTGTTGGCCTGGAGGCATCGGGAGAGGTGTCTGTGTCCACAGCCCCCTCCCAGTCCCACAGAAATGGGCACCGTACCCTGCGCCGTGCAGGCCCGCTGCTGTCCAGCGAGGCCTCTGTCACAGCAAAGGCCCAAAGCTTGGCGAAGCCACTGGTCACTGCCCTCCTCCTGTGAGTACATTTCTTGAAGAGGCTTTTTAATTTTGCTCTAAGTTTGTTCTGACACGCTGAGAGTATTTGGTGGCTTGCAGTACACCAGAAGCAACACACGTACCCCCAAAATGTGCATCTGAAGTCATGTGTGTAGGCAGGGGGTTTCAGCACAGGCTGACAAGGACAAAGCTTGTTGGCCCCGAAGCCCAGAGCACGCTTTCCACGCTGAAAGTTGCATGACTTCTCAGCTGTAAGCTTCGTGCACTCTGCTCTCCACAGTCACACCATTAACCTTACTAACTTCTACATTTCGTGCCATAAACAGAGTATTAAGGTAGAATTTAAGCAGTTGACGTTCATGCTGCCTGTCTAAGCTACTTCAAACCATGAGCACCCTCCTCAAAGTAAAGCAGATACCGTCCCAAAGAGAGAGCCAGAGCATTGTGCAAACTAACGTGTTCATGTCACACACATAACAAATGTTTTATGGCTTTCAGTCAGCTGCCCTTCCAACTAAGCTTTCCAAATTTTGGACTATATACTTATCAAACTCATAAACCAAGCACTTTCGCAACAAAGGGAAACACTAGCATTTCCCAGATTATCTTCCACTTAGATAGCAAAGTCTCCACCTTCTCCCTGGCTACAGTACTAGAAATACCACTTCATGATGTCCACCCACTGATATTTAAGATATTCTACCTCTCCAGGAATAGGCTAGAAAAAAAGACTCTTATGCAATGCTTTCTATACATACAGGCCACAGAGTTCTCTGCACACAAATTCTCCTACAATGGCTATAAATTGCTCTGCATGATACATCCATCATTTATCTCAAGTTCTACTTTAAGTACCTCAGCACAGCTCTATCAGCTTTATAGTCAATTTAATATGGACATAATAAAACTTCATGTAATTGTGCTACCTATCCGCCTTTGTCAGTTTCGAACTAACCTTGACAAGGCAGAGGAAGGCGTGTGTTTATCTCATGGAAGCAAATTTCCTACAGATTGTGGTAGAATCAATAGCTGGGCAAGGCACAGAGACCACCTACTACCCAGTGAGGAAAAGAATGCAATATCAGTTCAACAGCTACCTGTTGTCTTTGGACTCCCAACCGTGCAAGCAGCACAGCTACAGCTTGGCGTTAGCTGTAACTCTCAGCTTGGGAAACAGGAAAAGGAAAGGTAAGAATCAGAGTGGGAGTGGGTATCCATGGATGTAACAGGCTGAGAAAGACTCACTAGAGAAATGAGGCTTCAGGCTGTCCACAACTGCCTGGCACTGCTGTTTACGCCGCAGCCACAGGACAACATATCCACTACATACAACCAAAGAAGAAACAAAAACTGCAAACCAGACCCACAAGCCTGTGTTAAGCTTATCTTTCTCTTTTTCCTGTAGCTATTGAAAAAGCAATGACTGCCTCACATCAACTTCAGTGGTTCTTTCCTTTAATTTTGTGTTAGGAAAGAAATTACTCTTAAACATTACACACATACAAAGACACAAAGACCACGTTCTTGTACAACACTCTATTCTGAAATGGATGCCTTAGCCCTTTGGCTTTCTCTCTTCTTTCTCTTGCTAAAACCCCACAGCCTTACCAGGAAAGAGCATGCTTTATTCAACCAAAAATGCTCCAAACAACTCAACTTTTGATTTCCTTTTATTTCCTTTTCACTCCCCTCAAAGTTAGGTGAGAAAGATATTCAACGGGAGTTATGTTTCAAAGACAACATAAGCAGGGCAAGATAATGCTTCTATAATTTACACAAATACAACTCCTATAAAAAACAATGACTTTTCCGATTCCTCCTAAAAAACAAAAAGTAATAATAATAAAAAAAAGTCAGTCCTTAATAATTCATACATTCTTTTCTCTGACATCCTAGTATAACCAGGTGAGTAGTGAGGACATTACACCTTTCTTGGTTACACCTTTTGTTTTTCTGTTCTTTATTTCCTAAAAATGGCACATGCCTTTACTTGGAGGCCTTTAAATGCATTACGTCACCGATGAGCTAACGGTTACCTTTAACTTTGCCCAAATACTCTTTCTGTACACATTCTACCTGTACTCAACTTGATACAGTGTTTCTCCACTGGAAATTTAGTCATCATCCCAAGTGGTTTTCAACTACAAGGCATAAAGCTGTAATTACACCCTCTTACTTTTTGATATGCCAAGGGAAATGCACCTACCCACTGACTGGAAAAGATAAAGTATAGAAATCTTGCTTCCGCTGAAAATGACACACCAGGAGGCACAGGTGAATTGCAATTACAGAATGTTCTCTAAGTGCATTTGTGCGCATTACTGGAAACAATACCACTGAATGTCTGATGCACTAAGTAACTGAAATTACAACTTCTAGTCAGGACAGGGAAAAATACATAGAAACAAAATAGCTTTTTCCACATCAACCAAAAAGCATTGTTAACTGTAGCCATATAACTTCCTCCCATATTGCGAAAAATAGATTGAAAAAGGAAAAGTCTTGATTTTCCACAAGTAGCAAAGAGCAGAGTGACCCAAACTGAGAACTTCTGAAGTTGGTTCTGCATTGAGACAAGGGAGAATTTAAATTTACTAATTAAGAAAGAAGGCCTGAAGTCCCCTAGCAAGCATTGCGCTACGTCTTATGTCCAGACAACGCCTATCTACACTACTGTTGAATGCTGTTTCACCTGCTGCATCACATACTCAATCATTTGGGAGCAAAGTGGTTAGAGCCACTCCTTTACAGGTCCCCATCTTCACTGCTGCCACTGCATGAGCCCAGAGCCTGTACTCTGGCTCCCCCCTCTGACGACTTTACAAACAATTCCCAAAAGGCTGTAGGGTGCCTATGGGGCTGGAAAAGAATTAAAGTAATTTATTTCAATTTATTTCTGCAAATTGGCCCAGACATTCTATCTAGATGCTTTTAAAGTGAACACAAGACAGATAATCAACTTCCCTAAAGTCTAATACTTTAGGAAGGGTACATTGAAAACCATTTTCAAGTAGGTAAATTCTACACAAGCTATTGTGAAAAGGAAAAAAAAAATGTAATCAATATGTTAAATCCCTGCCAGTAATTGCAGTGTGATACCATCTAACCAGTATTGCTCCTACACAGGAAACAGGTCTCTAATACTCTACATCAACAAAACAGTAGGGGAAAAACAGTAACATACTTTTTTTTTTTTTTTTTTTTTTAAAAAAAAAAAAAACAAAACTACTGGCAGAGATTCTGACAAAAAGTCTAGTAAAAAAAATTTAGCAGCCGTAATTCAGAAATACATGTATATAGTGCTTTAGCATATTAAAAAATTAGCCAAAAAAAAATTTACTTCAATAGAAACGTTTGTTAACTATCAATAGCAGCAAGATGATAAAGTGCTGGTATACTTTAAAACATGTCCTGTTTACTATATTAATAAATCAAAAACAAAAGTAAAGCAGTGGAAAATTTAATTTTAGTTAACCGAGCTAAAATTATTTTCTGTAAAGTATAGCTGAGATGAATAACACAACTGACTTAATTTTACACTGATAACTCTCAGGATATTCATGTGCAAAGGAAGAGATCCAAAAACTTAAAATGCAGGTGAACAAATATCACATGTAAAGACTCAGCACTGATATGGAGTAGCAAGTTCAACAGTCCAATAAATCCTACAAAGAGAAATGAGAAAAGGCAGAGTCCATTTCAAGACAAAGTAAAGCCAAGATGATAGGTATTACAAAAAAAAAAAAGGCATTTTCAAAGCATTACAATATAAAACATATCTTAAAATACATGAGTGAGCAAACAATCATCACATTTCAGAACTACTAAAAAGAAACACTTCATATTCAACACACTGTTTACAGGGATAACAGAAACATCCACCACTAATTCAGAACAAATAAAATGCATTAAGGATGCAAATACTTGCTTGAGGCAAGAAACAAATGAAACACTAATTAGCAAATTTAGGAATAATGTATCTTCCACCAGCAGTAATACTCACCCATGGTCTGAAAAAGGATACTGAATTAAACTGGCACTCAATCTGATTTCTGCACAGCAATTTCTAACTTGCTCCAAACCTACTAAGCTGAATTACTCAGATGTTCTGTGCCCAGAGTGGCAAAACTCTCTCAAACCATTACGTACGATGTCCACATCTTCTACTGTATCATTTTCTGCATAAACTCTACTACGAATCTCAGATCTTAGGGAAACATAAACACTGAGAATACTCATCATCATTTTAAAATATGGATTTAGTCTAAGATAAAGAGATGTCTAACCTGGATTTCATGAGGGGCTGAGTTACCCATTTCTTCAGTCTCCGACGGCCAAAAGAAGTTTTGGTATGATCCAAGACCCAGAGTAGGCTTCCTTTTGTTTTCATATCAGTCTAAAATAATAAAAATAGCATAATTGCTTTTAACTGAGCAATCAGTTATGTACTTAAAGAATCTTCACTATGTAAGCATTCTGTTCAGACTTCAAGATATCGCAACTACATTAGTTTACTGATCTTTTTCATGAATAACATCTTACATAAAGCATCTCCATCATTCATGAGTTACTCAAGTATGTTTTTCCTTTAGTCAGAAAATGTTTTTAGAAAATGACACAAATAAAGTCAACATGTTAAATTAAGTCTGTGCATAAACCACTAGCACAGGAAAAAAAAAAAAAAAGAACACTATTGCATCTATATCACTTGATAGCACTTTTTCAAGAACTCTGGAAGGTCTTCAGGAAACGTCTTTGCTAGACAAAGTACAATAAAGTTTCTAGCTCATACTTATAGTCAGTAGAGATTACCTTTCATTTATACCTCTGAAAATATAACCCTCCTTCAATCTGACCCCATTTAAAATAATTTTAACATCTGACTGATATTTTCAAATCAACTTAATTACCTTTATTGGGAACAGTATGTCAAACAACTCTGAAAATCTCCAAATTGAAAATAAACAAACAAACAAACAAAAAAAAAAACAAACAAACACTCAATTTTTCCTTACTTGATTCTGTAAAATTTCAAGATTTTTCATTGTTGTCCCATTAATTGTCATGTATTCAGTTTCACTTGACAACCGTTTGAAATTGCTGAGGAAAGGAATTTCAGAGGTTACATTTCAAATATGGGTACAGATTTAATGGTTAGTCAAATTCCTCACACTAGAGAACTCATCAGCTATATGAAGCAAAACAAAAAAAATAAAAAAAAAGAAATTAAAATCTATTCAAATAAATAAGAGAACTGAACACCAACAACATCTATTGTTTTGCTGCTCAGATAAACAAGATTTGAAGACTCGCTTGCCCAAATTCCTACAATGATTCCAACAAAGCTTAGAATAAAATTGAGCTTTCCTGTTATCTAATCCCAATGCACTAAATTGTTAAGGAAATGCCCCTTCTTCAGTCTATGATGAAATTAAGGAAGTACATGCTTTTGTTAGCATACTGTTCTGATCAATGTGGGATTAGAGGCAGGGATAATATGAAGAATTAATGCTTTGAGAGCAAAACAGATTTTAACACCATTCATCATCAAAACTGCATAACGAAAGACATATTCTTAATTTTTCTTTCTACTACTACCAATTTAAAACTGCCCCTTAGTGTCATTATTTAAGAAAAGAAAAATATGGCATACTTAAACTATTTCATTTTCTTTCGAATATGACATAACTGTGACCAAAATGACTTAACTTTTTAACACTTCCTTACATAACAGGAAGAGACCAACCCAAATGTTACATATAGCTAAGCAAAACACTGAATAGAACCAACATTAATAACTGTATTCGATATGTAATATTAGGTGTGAAAAGTATCTCAGTCTAAGATATGCAAATGTAGTAGTTGGGATAGTGAAGTGAAGTGCAAGAACCCCACTAAATGCTTTTGACAAATCAAGTCATGATTGTCTAGGTTAATCATACTGCTGACTGCACTTCGCACAAAATCTAGGACGCTCTTTATTGTCTCAGCTGGAAAAGAATGACTTGCTGGGTAGGATTTAAAATTGCTTTCTTGAATTTTCATACAATTTTTTGAGTGCACTCCATTTTAATTCTGTGGGGGAGCACTAAGTGCTTGAACTTTTCTGCCAGGGATACACAGCTGCACTATATTTTTTTTTTTAAAAAAGGCACTAAAATTTCCAGCAAATAATAAATTCAGAAATATTCAGAGGGTAATGGTATATATTCAAGTTGTTTGCAGGTGTTTGGGCCTGCTAGTGAATATATTCTTAAATAATGGGTCAAATTAAAACTACTTTCTGCAAAATTATTAAAAAAAAAAAAGTCAATTTATCGGAGAGGATAAATTCATGGACAGCTGGAAAGTACAGCTGACTCAAAAAACTCACAGTCAGCATTATTCTGCTCTAGCATGCTATCGCAGCAACCAGCAAACTTGACCAGAAAAACAAAACACTGGAGACAAAAGGAGCACTGTCTTCCAAAAAGTACACAACATTAAAAGCAACCAAACAAAATTTCATGATATTCTGTCACAACTGGTGGTGCTGGAAAAAATTAAATCGGAATAATGCCCACTCGGCTTCCAGTCCCCATAATCAACACCAAATCCTAGCCACTCTTCCAAAAGCACCTAATCTACATCTAGGGCTTTCCTAACCTGCGTTTTCCCCTGTCTTTATATATTTATTTATTTATTTATTTATTAATTTGTGTGTGTATGTGTGTACAGTTATATATATAAAGCGCCTATCACTATATTGATAAACACTCTTTGGAACAACTCTGATGGCAGGGGTACGTACAGGAGTTAGCCTGTTAGTACCTCACCACTTCTGTTTCCAACCAATTTAAAATTAAAAAATAAAAAATAAATTATCTATGTTTTACATTATCCAGCTGTGAGTTTTATCTGAGTTACTCCAACCCTGCTATTAACCCTGGTAACTGAGAGCTTAAAGTACATGAATAATAGCCAAGATCAACTGCAGAATATGCCCAACCAACAATTCCAGATGTCACAGCAAAGACATGTTTTGCTTCCACCCCCTCATCTTCCTTCAGCTTGGGATCAGAACTTGATAAAAATGTGAACAAAGGCAGACTCTTCATAGGGAATTTAGGGATTAAATTACATGAGAAGGAGGTTGTAAACAAATATTAAGCCAGTGCTGGTTTTACAGTGAGGGTGTCACACAATCCTCCTGAGAAGTTCTAAATGTGCTGCTATCAGCCATCTTCTGCATCAGCAAACATGACTCTTCAAAATCGCTTCAGATGGAGCACTACACGTTCCTTCTGCAGGTGACAGTGTGACCTGAGTTTCAAAGAACAGACTTGCAGCTACCTGAAGTACTTGAACTGCACAAAGCACTAGTGATGGAAATAGCTGGTTATCCCACTACTGAAGAGCAGGCCAAGGTAGGATTATGCTGCCTGGGATGAGAAAAATAAAAAAGAGGAAACAAACAGACATGCAAGCTTCTTGTAGGATTTATATGACTTTTAGGGAATGCTTATTAGAAAGAGGTTGCTATTCAGAGAACAGTTTTTCAGAGTAGAACCTCACTTAACAGTGAGTATTAAAGGGTTACTATGATTGCTTTAGAACCGTAAACTACATCCGCAGACTTTTGAGGTTTGTATGTTACCTGTGAAATTTTATCTTCTTGGTCATTCTGCATCCTGAGAATCTTACAGAATAGGGCACTTTCTATGCTTTACTCATTATTCTCGCCACAGAAGACATTATATATAATTTCACGCTAAGCAACACAGCCTAGGTGAATGTGTGTCGTTCAACGCATTAGTTTTCAACTACTTTAATTTTGCAAATCTCCAATAACTTCACAGCAAATCTCCAAGACACTGTTTTGAAAGCCTACTAAGCAGCAGATTTTCTTTGCTCAATTACCTTTTACAGACCTCTAGAATCAATGTCTTCAAAACTTCAGTCAGTGAATAAACCTATGCATTTGAACAAGAACTGTAGGAATTCCTTTTCAGCTTCAAGGAGTAAAAACCAGCCTCTTCATTTCTCAAAACCATTTGCTTTGGGTATGAAAGACGTTTACCAGCCTAAGTCATGAAGGACCTCAAACCCAGATTATGTTCTCTATTTAATTAACTAGACTTTTAAACTTGTTAGTGAATACTGCTGCGGGGCTAGAATTTCTGATCTGGTTCCCTGATGTAACAGCAGTCCACAAATTCCCAACTAAAACAGTTAACAAAATAAAATGAACAAACACAAAACAAAACTTAGAAATACAAAACACGATACAAGTACAGAAATAAGAGAAGCTGGAAGGAGTAGGACAAATAAAAATACCCTCCATCATTTTTAGCCTCAATTAGTCTTTTTCTCCACTGAACTCACCCCAAGGGGTGTGCCTGCAGCCTTGCTCTCCCCAGGTGGCTGTTTGCTCTCAGACCACTTTCCTTGCATGCAGCCTCAGCATTCATACAAGCTCCAAACTTCCAGAGAGTTGCCACCCTTCTGTGGTCTCCAGAGATAACGCATAAAGAGTATCTCCTTGGGGTGATACTCTGAAAAACAGGCTTTTCCTTTTCCAGTCCCTCATGCTCCTGAACTAACCCTGAAACACCCCAAAGTCTTTTCAGTACTCCTTTCTCAGAGTCTTTCACATTGTGAGTGTGGGAAATAAACCTATGTGTTGTCTCGTATACGTGATTATTTTTGGAATTAACACACAAGAGATATGGAACCCATATACACATCATTTCTTCAATTTCAATGACATCTCCGCTGAAAATTCAAGGAAGACCACCATTTTAAGCTGAGTGCATTTACAATTTCATCGCACAAACTCCTTCCCACTCCTATAATAAAGTAAAATCATCTACCCTCTTGTTGAAGTCTTTCAACATCTTCCTTTTCATCACCTTTCCTTCCTTTCTTCACCTTCCTCATAGTCACATTAGCTTCTGTCTCTGGCTTGTCTCTTTTTGACTTCTGTCTCTGTCTTCTACCTTCACTGCTGATAGTTCTTCAATCCCAAAGCTACTCTCCACCTTCTGAACACAGCTGTTTTCTCCACAATTCCCCAACTTCCTTGAGCTAATCTGTCACTGGTCAAACACTAAGAATTACAGTCTCTCTCTTCTGTTTCTAATATGCTGGAAAGTATGAACATTAAACAACAATGCACTGAGACACATTTCCCAGCAAATGCTATGCAAATGATGATTTTTCAAGCAAAACTGGTTACTCAGCTGTCCTTGAAAACCTCTCCAATAACAGTGTCTCAGTGGGCAGAGTTATTAGAACATACCAGTAAAAAAGCTTATCTCACTCATTGTTCAGTCTACTTTTATTTGATGTAGCAGTTCCAGCGCAGCCTAGCCAAATCGTAGGGTCCCACAGTGGCACAAACACTTTTCTTTAAAAAATAAAAATACCATTTTGTTTATGAACTTAAAACTGTATTTCATATCTTCTCCTGAATATTAAAACAGAATTAATTTCCCCCCAGGAATGAAGATCCCTCATAATTTACGTGATATTTCAGGAATCATACTATTAATTTCAGATGGAATTCTGTTCAACTGGGAGAAGAGCGTTAGGGTGTTTATCAGAAGAAGGTATAATTGTGTAAAGAATTTTTTTTTGTCATTCTTCCTATCAAATAGGTATTTTTCATCCAGATTTGTGTCACACCAATAAACTGGAAACTATCTCACAGCTCTGACTCCATGCTCACTGACTCATCAGTATATGCTCGCTGACCTGAATTCTCCTAGGAATTTTAAGTTGCTTGACAGTACAATGAAATTATTTCTCTTCTTCTTCCTGCAGAATCACAGAAAATCCACAAACTTGACACCGTTTGTTTTAAAGTCTCTCCCTTTTCAGCATTTATATATTTCACTGACATTAGAAAAGTATTTAAGTTGAGGCTGGCTCAACATTTGGCTGACTTCACTATACGTGAAGGTATTTGGCTCATTTCAATAAATGTGACACACTAAAAACATCAAGTAGAAGTCAGTATTGGGTAGTCCAAGCAGCAAAAGCATTAAAAATAAATACAGTAGAATCCAAGCTCCTGAGCACAGGAACACTGTTATCTTGAAGAACTTATTTTATTTCTTCGTAGCATATTACCAAGATGTCAAACAGTTCATTGCATCAGTTGAGTGGGAACAACACCACAGTGGTAGGACACCACAGGTTACAGTACTTCTTGGGGGATGAAGCAGGGGGGAAAGCTTAGAAGACACCAGAGGTATTGCCTTCTCATTAGACCTACAAGCCCAGCAAAGTTTCTGTTTACATTTTAATGGTACTTGTAGAGGGGAAGAGCAGAAGTGCAACTTATGGAAGAAAATCCATTCCAAAATCCAGAATACCCAGTTATGTTTAATTTCCAAGTATTATAGAAGATATTTGAAAATTGTTTAACGCTGATACCTGCAGTCATTTTTTAATGCAATTGTATTTTAAAATAAAAAGATAATGTAGGGAACCCTTCAAAATGAGGCTTGAAATTCTAAGAATATCATACAACATGTGAATGAGCTACAGACAACAAAAAGTATTTCTAAGTTTCTAGTTTGCAGCCAGGCTTACTTATTTAAATACTAGCTATTTACAGGACAAAGGCATACTGAGACAGCCAAGAGAATATTTTGAACAGGATCCATGACAGAGAAAGCTGTTTTCATGAAGCCTTTATTAAGCCTTGAAGCTTTGATGATATTTTCAAACCTAAGCCAAATTGGATATCAACCTTTCATACTTCTATAATAAAAAAAAAAAAAAGACAAAAAGATGCTTGAGTGGCAATATCTTTCCATTTTCTTTTGATTCCACCTGTATATTATTATAATTTTGAGTACTCACTTGAGCATATCTAATAAATCTACAAGCTGTTACTACCTAAGAGAAGGTAAGTTTATTTTCATGGCTGTGTGTTTTTCTAGTAACCTTCCACAAATAGTAAAGATCTATGAAAAAGTTTTTGTAAGACTGGTTCCCTACTCCTAGATACCAGTAAGCCAACTCAAGGGATTTTTCATAAAGCCAGGATGTGCTGTCTGCCTGTTTTCTTTTTGCTTGTTAACTGGATTCACCAACTTAAACAGATCTGCTGAGTACTGTCTAAACATTGCGATGTTAGCATTTATATCTGCTTCCAAAGTTACAACGAGGGAACATGATTTACACACCTCCATGGCAAAATAAAACAGCATCTTACAAAACTAAATTACAGCACTGAAAGTTCATAAAAAGCTGCCAAAAAAAGCCTTGGTTCATAGAGTAAAACTGAGCTTGAGATATGATAGCTAGTATTTATTGACAAACTGTACAGTTTACCTCCTAGTATCTACAATTTTTGCACCTTTGTTCATCTTTAATAACACTTGGCTGCAGTAGCTGCTCATTTACATTAATGATAGTAACGTCTATAAGAACATACTTCATATAGAACTTCATGAAACACCACTTGGAAAAACAAAATCACTTGATTCCTTCAGTTCTGATTAAGAGCTTAGATTTTATAAAGATGATGTTTATCACTCCAGGTGGGCTCATTTCATTGAAAGGAAGTTGTCTGTTAAAAGTTGCAAGATATCCCTCGTATTGGTGCTTTGAATTGGAAATTTATATAAGGTAACTTACCTTGGATTGTAAAGCATCTTTTCTAAATTAAATTCCTTGAGGTATGCAATTACTGCTGCCAGAGCACAAATAACAGGCTTATCCAAGCTTAGTATTACAGATAGTTTTTGAGGACCTAAAAAAAAGAAAAATTTCCATGTTAAATTACTGTTTTCCATGAATGCATTTTAGAAAAAGTGTAATCTATTTTTCAATATTTAATCTAATAAAAATCTTTATTATGTGTATAGTGTTCTATGTTATCTACAGATCAACACAAAGTGGTTCCAAAATAATATTTATGATTCCCAAAATTGTAGACTTCTGCAATAATGCAAACATATTACAAAATTCAAAACATTCGACTCCACAGGTTTTTCCTCACAAAAATGAGTAGCTGTCGGCATAAGAAATTTCTAAATATACATACTAAGTACTGAATTCTGAAATCTTGAAATAATGTAAGCAACATCTGCACAAGTTAAAAGGAATAAAAAGGCCTTGGCACGTGTACTGATGATTTATCTGCCTCAGCAAGTTTGCAAATAAGGTTCCATCTTGGTAAGACAGCTATTTGTATCACAGTATCTCTAGACAGTGCTTTACCGCAGTGCCTGTTCCAGATGCAACAGTAAAATTCACTCCATGATATCTCAATATAAAAGGATTTATTTTTTAAATGAAGGTTTGTCAGAGACATTTTTAAAGCTGTTCTTCTGTTCTTAGTGTCAGCACATACAAGAACTTAAAGAAACATTTCAGATGCATCATTTCCCTCAGTTGCAATATATGTGTGAATTTATATCTGTCTAAACATACTTCTTCAAGACATGAGAAAAGAGATGCTAGCCCTGCATTCACTTGTATGTAAATAACGTTTGTTTTCAAGGATCACTTCCTCCAAGCTCAAAACTGGTCCCAGTGTGCAGAAAATGAAGCAAAGAGTAGCAGGAGGCCTGCATGGATGAACAAGATGCTCCAGACTAAAACATAAAAGGTAAGAAGATGAAAGGTGGAAGCAGGGACAGGTGACCCAGGAGGAATACAGAGACACTGTTCAAGCTTGCAGAGTTTCGGAAAGCCAGAGCCTACCTGAGATTGAAACTGGAAAGATACATGAAGTGCAACAAGAGCTTCTATAAGTACATCAGCAGCAGAAGTAAGACAAGGGAAAATACAGGCCTGCTACTGAATGGGCAAGTGGATCTGGTGACAAAGGACATGGAAGAAGCTGAGGAACTCAATGCCTTCTTGGCCTTGGTCTTTGCTAGTAAGATTTGCCTTGCAGAATTCCAGGCCTTTGAGACCAGTGAAAAAGTCTAGAGCAAGGAAGATTCATCCTTAATAGAGGAGAATCAAGGCAGGGACATTTAAATAAACCAGATGTAGACAAGCCCATGGAGTCTGTGATGCACCCACACGTATTCATCCTCTATGTAAAAGCTAATGGGATGCATGCTTCAAAGACATTCTGAATTACATACCTGTAATATCAGGCACTTCTTTTGCATAAAAATCTGTAATTAGTTGGAAAGCATGTGTGTATTCAAAATGGTGGTTCCCCATTCTTTCTATCCTAATTCTGTCATCTCGTAACCTGCAAACAAAATATAGATTGACTTTCAACATTTATGCTCCTTTCTTTCAGTTTTCCAATACCAGGAAGAGAATGGGTAGAGAAATGATGAGATTAGCTACTCAAGTGGATTGAGAACATTTTGAGATTTATTTTTGTTTTAAAACTTCCTTTTTCCACTGCAAAAGTAAAACAAACAACAACAAGACAGCAACAGCAAACTTGCCCAAAAGAGACTTAAAAAGGTTATCTCATATACCTGCAAGGTAAATATATTTTCATCAGTTATAACAAGTGTTTACTTTATCTGTTCTTGAAGTCCTATGACGGTAAAACAATTAAGCCATTCTCATATGTAATCTTTTACCATATTTAATTGTGCTTTATCTTTAAAGGCTTTCTTCACTGCTGTGCAATTTGCTGCAATATTAACCTACTGCACTTTTCCTTATATGCAGCAGAAGTATTCCTCTGCTTTATTCCCTAACTATCTAAGACTCTTCTCTTCCTTGTGCTAAAGGACTCGATTTCGTTCAATCTTTTTGTGGAGAACATATGCTAGGCCTCTCAGCATCCCACGGTTGTTCTTTTGCTCCACTACTTTTGATTGGTATCTTTGAAGTCTTCCAAAGATGGACACAGAATTCTGACTTGGCATATTCCTCAGCACAAAGCTGAGAAAAAGGATCAACAAAAAGCGCTTCATCTTTGGTACAATTTTATTTTTTTCTAGCATGACATTTATGACTGCTGTCCAGCTTTAAATCTGTTAAACTCACTTTTCTGCAAAACTGTTCCTTTGTATTCTGTCCACTTACCCATATTTGCAAAGTCATCGTTGCTGCAAACATTCAGCATCTTACACTACAGAAATTACCACAGTTCTGTCATGCTACTCATCCAGGCTGTCAAGGAGTTAAAAATAACAATTTAGTCCTCCCAATATGCCTGCAGATCCTCCCAGCTTAACAGGATCTACAAATGTAGGAAACTTACTGTTCCACCACTGAGCCAAATGAGCTCTACTCAATGAACCCTTCCATGCAGACAGCAAATAATTGAGAACTACACCTGCAGAGGACTCCATCCAGTTTTGCAACCCGTAAGTAATTCATCTAGCATATTTCTTGTGACCCCTGCTTCCACAGCCTACTTATTAAGGAAGTGGAAGAACCTTAATTCATTGCACCATACATGAGATCCAAGTTGCTCAGTACCTGGCTCAAGAGATCTGAGATGCCAACACCTGAGTCCAAGAAAAGCATTTGTGCAACATTTACGAGACACAACTTTTCTACACTGCTTATTCTTACAACCTGCTCATTGAAATTAAAACTGGATGCCATAACATTAGCTGAATTTTTACAGCTAGTAACACAGCATCTAATATTTGTGATGGTCAAAAACAAAAAAAAACAAAACAAAACAAAACAAAAAAAAAAAACTACAAAAGAAACCCTGCAACCTTTGAGTATAATTATATATCCCCAGACTGAGCACTGAAGAAGCAACTGGTATAAAGCTGCCAGCAAAAGGTGTATATAAAACCTACTCAAAGTATCCAAGCACAAGTCTCATATTACCATGGGACATGAATTAACTAAGTACCCCCAGCACATTGGAATTATGCCAATGAGAGGGATGTGTAGGTGTTATAGGAAGGAAATAAATCAATACCCCTCTTGCAGTGCTTTTCAACTTCACACACACATATTTAAAAAAAAATCGGCATTACATATTCTCTTCTGAAAAGATCAATACATCTCTGAGGCTCAATTCTTAAACATGAAAGTTATTTTCCTATAACACATGTCAAACTAGCAGCCTTAGGTTTTTCTCAGCACATCCTAGATGATCCCTTCCTTATTTCAAGTGCCTTAGTTTTAGTTGACTGATCCAATTAAGTTTTCAGTCTTCAGACCCGCTGGGATTCTCCTCTGCTCCAACCCTGTTCAGAACATGCAAACATTTTAAAAGCAAATGGATATACGTAAAAGATAATTAGTCCGCATTTCTCAACCTACCTCTGGTAGCAATCTGCTGTTTTCTTCCTTGCATCTTTCACCTGCTCCAGCCTTCACGACCAATCTGCTCTAACACATCCATCCATTTTGCTTATAAATGAGCAAATAAACTCACTACAGCATTTTGCAAGAACACCTGTTAAGCATTAAACTTTTTAAAACTAGACCATTCAGTGATTTCTAAGACTTACACATATTTTAGTGTTTCTATTCCAGATGCAGGTATTGCCAAACAAATATCTGATATCTTGTCTATCTAAAAGTATACGTATGATATTCTTGACAATGTCCAAAAAATGGAAGATTTAGAATCCTATTCTACATATGGAAAACTCTGAATTTTTATCAACATGTATCAAAACAAAATTCGCTGCAGAAGGTTTGCATGTCTGTCCTTTGCTTAGCCACATGCCCACCCACAGGCCATTTTCTTGATTATAGCCAGAATGATATGTTGATGCTTATGTTGATGCTTTATCTCTCCAGCTACCAATGCCTATTTACATCAGAAGTCAATTTGCCATCAACTTTTGTAAACATCATTCTTGTCAGAGCATTGACAATGAACTGCTGTAAAACTAATACAGTATTTTACTGATAGCTTTTCTAGCACTTCTTAAAAGAAACAAGCCTCATGTTCTCATGACAGTGGTGGAGCTAGTCACTAAGAGATCACTAAATCTGGGGAAAAAACAATTTTGAGAGGAAAACTGAAAAAACGGCAGAAGCTGGAAAAATGATGAACAGAATAAACAAAACTAATGTACAGAATCTGGATCAAGATATTTAAAATGTATGTATATATATATATACACAATATATATATATATATATTGTAAGGATGAGCTTGTATATAAAGACCAGAGCTCTCAACAGCATGCTGAATAAAACAGAACTCACTTCATTACTGCTGTACAATTCAAAACTAAATATGCAAAAAGTATGTAAAGACTTCTTCAAAAACAAAGACATCAAAACTAAGTTTTCTTAAAGCTCAGGAAGCCTTCCTAAAGAAAAGTAAGTAACTCTGGAGTTTTACCTTCCAACTACTACCCTGACCTGCCAATTCCGCTTCAGGGGCTCCCAGCACTTTTTGTATATCTGCATGTCCTAACACACGTTCATAAATGATACAGAATTTCAGAAGGCAGATCTCTGCTCCTAAAATTTAGTAAGATATTTTTGTTACTGACGCTAAGCACAGATTTATTAAGCACAAATAACTGTTATTTAAATGTTCCTATACACTTTAAAAGCTGCTGTTTCCTCTGCAATTCTAACAATCCACTCTGCTGGGATCACCAGCGTGTTACCGTCAGGAAGAAATGCCTACACTGCACAGCAGAGCAAGGTAACCTGAAAGCATTAATCCTCTCAAACATCCAAGTACACAAAATGACTTTTTCCTATTAACATGCTTAGCAGAAATGATATTCCTTCTATTTTTCATCACTGTGTTGCCTCTGTCATACAATTTGTTTCTAGCTCAGGGGCTGTAGCTTTGAACTGATCTGTGAGAGCTGGAGAACAATCATCCTTCCTTTTTTGGTGAAACTTGGCATGAAGCTCCAGTAGCTTCTCTGGCAAAGTCTCAATGACATTTCCAAGCAGCTGTTCTTTTGGCACTGACTGCATACGTTTTTAGAAGCACAGCTTTTTTTCTCCTGCCACAGTAAAGCACTTTCCCACATTTGCTCTCAACAACCTTCAGATACCGGAGATGGAGACAATGCTGCTGCAAGGAGATTGGCAGCACAGACACCTCCTCTGAGCATCTGCCAGTCTCAAAATGATATAAACCACTGATGCCTGTAATAACCAAACAATAATTATCATGTGCATGTTATCCATACACTACATCCCACTATATGTACGCACACTTCACCCCACCTGTCCCAAAGCCATTACAATGCTAGGAGCTGCTGAAAAGCCTGGAACCAACAATGCCACACTTTAATACTATATATTATATACACACATATACATACACAGTAATACATACTTATATAATTTATATATACATATATGGAAAAACTTGGGGAAAACTCCTTGATTACTTTTTGCAATCCAACAAATTATCAACACTTGTTAATGTGTGTCTTGCTTCCCTTCTAGTCACCTTAGCAAAACTACAGATGAGCAGAACCCCCAGCGCATCTCCAAACAAAGCACCTGGATCCAAAAAGCTCCAGAAAAGTTTCTTTTAGCTTTAGGAACTTGGAGACAGGCACTGTCAAAGATGTTGAGTACAGAGGCAAAGATGTAGAGTATCAGAAAAGCAAAGACCACTTTCCATAGGTACTCTGTGATACTCTATGCCTTCTGTAAGAACAAAACTAGGCACTACAAGACAAAACACAAACACCACTAAGCTCCAGCAGTTACTACATCTACAAAACAGACACGAGACAAATCTTTTCCAGGCTCCTTCCATCTGCCTATCTGAAGAATGGGATGACATACACTACACTTGCTTTGGAAGCCAGTAGAAAAGATCAAGAACTGCTGGGAAAGAAGGGAAGATTAATAAGAGCCAGGGTGAATTTATAAAGGAGAAGAAAATCCCATCAAATCAATTTAATTTCCTTCAACAGTAGAGGAACAGGTTCTGCAGAGAGACAAGAAGCATACAATTTCCTACATGGCTGATTTCAGCAAGGTTAATTTATAGCATTGCACATGACATTCTCATAACTGATTTCGATTTTTCATAAACCTGATTTACATGAAAGCCCTTACTACAGACTGAGCACAAAACTGGCTGGAGAACGATACTCAGAGTGGTACCAGGGATTCACTGTCAAAATAGAGGAATGTGTTCTGCAAAGTTCTGCGGAGCCCGATGCTCTACACGGTAGCATTCAGTACTCCAGTTATCACTTGGACAAGGAAACAAGGACAAGCCCAGTTAACTTGCCACTGCTGTGAAGCTGACGTGACTGCACAGAATGTTAGAAAACTAGACTTCAACTCAAAACAATCTGGCATGCTGGAAAAATTACCTAACAAATGTGAGTTCTCTCCAACATGTGTCGCTGCGAATAAACAACACATGCACAAGTAGAAGGGGGAATGAGCATGAAGAAGTTCTAACGTAGTACGAGTTCTGTTCATTAAACACCCAAAGCATATATTGTTCACTTGTAAAACAACAACAGAGAGCAGCTCATATCCCACGACTAGCACTACTTGAAGTGATCTTCAGTCCCTTCGGCAGTTGTGTATCAGCTTACAGAACTGCTGTTTGCAGTCAGCAAAGCATCTTCTCCGTGCTACCAGCAATATTCCCCTCTGCATTTTAGAGGTGTTACGTAGCACATGACACTGGGAGGATGTAGTGCACCCAGATGTGGTCTCAAGAGGGGACTGAGCACACCAGATTCCTCTGCCACATGCTTGTTGCACTTACCATCACCTGCACGCCTGATGGTGACACAGCTTCATGAAACAGCTGTGCAGGTTTGTCCCCAGAATCACCACTGGCACCACAGATCCTCCATTCGTGATCGTGCCAACCAGCAAAAAAAAAAAATCTCTCTACTTGCAGGACTTAAAATAGGTTAAAAAAATACAATGCAACATCAACACAATGACAAAACAAAACCAAACTATAGTAACACCCTGCCTACTACCTGCCATACTACGGTAATGCTAACAAAATCATATTCTTATAATCACACCCCACTGTGGAAAATGCCTCTGTCTGAATCAAAGTGTGAGCAAGGAGGACGTGAAGACACATCCAATCAATTGCTCGTGGTAGCTTGGGATGACCCCTGTGGCTTGCCTCTCTCTTTTCTGCACAGCAGCAAGTCCCTCACAGCAGGGCACATTTTGTCGCCCTGTTTAAGTGGTCTGCGACTATTTCTGCTCTGAATTTTCTGACATCAGTTATACAAATTTAAGGTTGGAAGTTTCCAGCAGCAGCACTTGCACACATTTCTCTTTCAGAAGGATGATTGTGTTGTGGTGCCTTTCTGTCAGGGAACAGTTCAACAAATCCAAGATGCCTTGAAACGCATGGGGGGGTGGGGATCAAAGAAACAAAACAAAACTGAAAAACAGCTTTTTGCTGGCTTAGCCTGGCTAAACGGTGCAGCAACAGGGGAGCGAAAACATGATGAGTAAAAGGACCACAACAGCTCCCTCCAATCACTATTTCTGAGGTACAATGTGGCACCAGCTTGCCAGCATCAAGCTTTGGGAGCACCAACTGGTGTCTCAGGCTTGTACCACAGCGCTCTTCAATCCTCCCTGGGGCCAGAAGTGTAGCTTCATTGTGTGCAGTTGGTCAGCAGGAACACTCATCCCTCAGGGCCTCTCACCTGCTGCCTGCCCCTCCTGCCTGTAAGTTCTCCTAACGCTGGGTGCCAGCAGCACCCACAGCAAGCAGAGCGGAGCTGAGCATCCCACTGCCCCGACTGGGGCACCTCCACAGGTCGTGTCATCCATCCTCCTCCCGAACAGGGCCATTGCCAACATCAGGTCGCTTCATGGGGCTGTACGAGCCTCTGGCACTGCAGTAACAAAGGAGCTGACAGAAATGAGGGTGTAAAGGGCAAGCCCAAAATTAATTTTAAAAGGATGGATCAGCCACAGCTGCAGGAGCTACACCCCACAAAGAGCAGCACGGGATGATGGCACACGTACCTGCTAATGCTGCAGCACAAAAAGCACAACAGTTACAGCTGCCCTTCACTGGGACCACTACAAGGAGAGGAGTGCCAAAGTTTTCAAGGACGTGACCTGTACCAGAAACATGCAGAGATCTGCTGTTCTCTGAGAAGCACGGCACAAGCGGTGCTTCGGGAAAAGAGATTTAACTTCGAGAAGCAACCTCAGGGTCAAAATGAAGAGTCCCATCCGTGCAAAGGTTTGGAAAAGAAACCAGAAATGCGATCCAGGAATTTATATCATCATTCTAATCTGTTTCTGATATATTTCCCCCCCAGGAGCCAAGTATAATTAATTCTGAAATGTTTGCTTTTACAAATACGATGCCCTACCTCTAAACACTGTTGAATCTTAGTGTAATTTCATACTTGACCCAGAAAATCTACAGCAACCCATTAATACTACTTTAAATTATCCTGTAACGCAGTAATAACTGACTGTCAGAACTCCCCCAAAATTGTAAGCTTTTCTTTTTCTTTTCACACCAAAAGGAACCTCACAGAGAATGTCTACACCACCAGACAACAGAAGCAGAAAACCTGAGCTCTGCATCACATATTCTGTTAGTATAACAACCTTTCCTTATATAATTAAGAAAACATCAAGTGCTCTGTAACATCAGCAATAAATCAAACACCAGGAAGAGAGTAGCTATAACTAACAGACGCCAAAGCATTCTGGACAGGCAGACCGAAGGAAAAGACAACAGAATGACCTTAACATAAAATGAGTTTTGAAGCTCTAATATAAATATGTATGGTGAATTTTGGACCATCACCTTGTCCCAAATCACTTTTCTTTGTTTCTCTTCCTATCTTTTTGGAAATATTTCCCACCTACCAGATCTTGCAGCAAAGTCATAACTGCTGTTCTTGTGTCAAATTGCTGCCTATTGTCATTAAACTCAGCATTACAACCTCACTCTAGGATCAAGCTGATGGAGGAAAACTTGGTAGAATATGACTTATTCAAAGACATATTTACCCTAGCAGCAAAATGTAATGGCCCAAATCCAATTTGAGCAAAGTCAGTTCAATGTTTAACAAAGTTTCCCACACATTATACTGATCTCTCTTCCCTTATGCTGTGTCTGAACCTGCAAAATCTCTAAGGTATTCCTAGTTTAATATATTTATTATGTACCACTGACCTTCAAAACATTCAAAATTATCTGAAACCTATACACACATATGCAAAACATTTAGCAGTTTGTCCAAGAAAGGAAAGGTAATACTGTTAAAATAATCAAGAATTAAAAGCAGATGACTACAAGACAATGTGTTTCTAGAACGAATCTCAAATTCAAGCTAAGACTTCTCCACAGGATTAAAGACACTTCTTCACCCAAATCAGTGCTGAATATTGTGGAATGTGCCAGCTACAGAGAATTTGCAACAATTCTGGGGAGTGCAGCTGAATTATGATCTGTGCATTTGCCCAGGTTATGGATAAAAGCATATTTGACTAGCACAGATTAGAGAGCATAGATGTGAAGCTGAATGGAAGTCATCATCTGCTTATGAAACACTATTTCCAGCAATTACATAAGAAATAATGGAGATGGTGACAGAGTCCGTCCATGTATCTGTTATAAATCATTTTAAACTAACCTCCCACACTTCTACCACAGCTCTACCTGCCAAGAACTGTCAAAAACATAAATCCTCTTCTTTAATCAGCATGAGAATTGCTGTGGAAATATACCAGGATCACTGAACATGCAACACAGACCACGCTCAGAAAACAAATTGCTCCTGCTAGCAGGAAGGCCATACCCAGATTTTCCACCCGTCAGTGTGCTGAAGCCATCGAGGGGCCTGGCTCGCACACACCTGCCCGTGCCCTGCTCTGAGTAAGCGAAGCTCAGAACCCTCGATAAGGAACTCACACGTACTTGGTAAGGGCAAAGCGAAAGGCAACTCTTACAAAATGACAGCCTGGCTGTTTTGCTGAGTGAGACTGGCGGGTTACAGGAAGAGAGAAAACGTGGAGGTTCCCCGGGGACAGCCCGAAGCAGGGAGCAGGCCAGGGAGCAGATGGCTGTACTTTCCACACAGATGTCATGTGGGAATGGAAGAGCTGAAAGGCCTCCAGGAAGAATCTATCTATGCCTCGTCTGCATTACAGAAAGCAATATTCTGACCCCTATCTGGAAACCGATCCGCAGTCAAAACCGGCAACACGTAACTAATCCTGCGTGCTGATCCATCGCCTGGCGTTCACAGCTGCAGAAGCCCTGATACAACAGAGAGACACGATGGGGAAACTGGAAATTTTCCTCTTTCAGTTTACTAGAAGTGCAGATCGTGGTTCAGAGCACAAACAACTGCCTACCACTTCTCCCACACACTCCTCAGCCATGCCCTGTCAGGAGAGACTTAACTTGTTCTCCAAGTGGCAGATGTCACCCAGCAATATGCACCTGAAGAAAACCTCCCATTTCAGGAAAAAAAAGAAAAAAAAAATTAAAAGGCTGAATCCTCTTAATACTTTGCATGGCCCTGTAAGATTACAGACCAACTTAAAAGAAATTGAACAGAAAAAAAAAAATTAAGAAGAAAAGAAAATACAGCCCATAACATCTCACTTTAATTTACATTTGAAAGGACGCTGGGTACATTATGGTTTTGCAGTTATGCTGACAGGTCAAACCTGGCATTCAGGAAGAAAACCTACAATCATTCTTGAATTCCTTGCGTAAAACACCACATTACTCTAAAATTTATAGCAAAAAGGAGGAGGAAAAAACATCCAAACAATCTGTCTTCACAATTCAGAAAAAGTTATCCAGGTATTTTTCCACAAGACTTGATGCTCTTAACTAACTTTTTTTATTATTATTTATTTATTACTTTTAACTACCTGCAGAACAAATGTCTAATTCATATTCTGACCTGAAACTTTCCAGTGGCTATTCCTCCAGGTATCACCCATCCTTAAAAAAGGTGGGAAATACATTCAGCCAAGCTGCAGAGGAGAAGCACACCAACAGAACAGCATTTATATACAGCACAAGACTGCATATCGGAGTCATATTAAATAGATCAGCATAACCCAACAGGAAGAACAATATGGCTGGGCTACACCATGCTAATTGTAATTCAGATAGCAAAATTAAAAGAAGCACAAAGCTTCATAACCACTGGTATTTGCTGATGCTCATTTGCCTATTTCCTTTAAAATTACACCTCAATTATTCTTGTCGCTTAGGCATGCTTTTTCTACACAGATAAAGGATGTTGGTATCAATTTTGTGCAAGGAGAAAGCAGGAAAACTTACCAGGATAAAATAATTTCAATACAACGAAGGCAAATGATTCTTGTGAATCATTGTGAAGGCAACCTCACGCTGGGCCACATTTGCCCAAGTATGATAAGATTGAGAGAAAGGATTATTCCTCTCCACTTCATATTCGTAAGACTGTACCTGGAGTACTGAGTCCAGTTTGGGCCTCCTGTCACACATCACAAGACACACAGAAACAAACCGGAGGGAATCCAGAGGAGTATCTCTAACACAATTAGTGGGCTAATTAATACAGCAAATGACGGCAGACTAAGGAAACTGTTGGGTTGTGTTTTGTTTTTTCTTCTTCATTTTGTTTTGTTGTTATTTTTTTGTTTTCCAGGACAGAGTAAGCAAAGGGGGCATCTTCTACCTAAAAGGCATACAAAAAAGCCTAGAGCAGACCCTTGTCATAGGGGTACAATGAAACAACAAAACCAGACAGTCACAAATCACAGTTTGTTCAAAACTCTGCTTGGACTTTATGAAAAAAATTCTTCCCCACAAAAAACAGTTAAACATCAGAGGAGGTGGTAAGACAGCCTGGGGATCTTCCATCCTTGAGGATTTTCCAAACTGGACAAAACTATGTGCAACTGAAGATAACCCTGATTTATGCAAGAGGTTAAGCAAAATGACCTCCAGAAATCCCATCCATGTATTTTTTTTTTTCCCCAGGATTCCAGGAAATCAATGATTATACAAAACTGTGAAAGTTATTAAAGGCAACATAAAACATCAGCAGCTTAACTCCACAAATAAGAAGAACATAGAGTCTGGCTGTATAGCTTTTCTTGCCTTACAGCACTGTTCTACCAAGCTGTTTCCTCTGGGCTGTACAAAAGAGATGAGCATAGAATATTTAATTTATTGTTGATAACAATCTACTAATGACATCAGGAATGGACCAGAGGCTGGAATAATTATGATTCTAGAATTGGGTTTTGACTACATCATGATCTCATGACCTACTTGTACAACGTCCTTCTCACACATCCCAGAAACTCAAACAGTGCTCTGAGCTCTGAGCTGTTTTCCAAAAAGAGGAATTTTCCATGCAGGAATTCTCTTTAATAAAATATCTTGGTTTGGAAAACGTCATCCATCCAGTAACTAGGAGAGGAGGAGAAACGCTTTCCCGTTTTTTGTGGGGAAAGTTCATATGGAACAGGACAGGGAATACTATGTAAGCTCATTATCCAGCCATATTTTTTCTGCTGAGAGTGTAGCACAAAGTCTTCTAAGTTATATTTTGATTTCTGGCACGCATAACTTGCTATTCACATTGCATTTTCCTCTCATGCCACTGACAGCATCACTTGAACTGACTCCAACTGAAGGGACATGATAGATTATGTAACTATTCAGTCTACTAGGTTTTACCTTCTTTTTCCCCTCTATTTGGAGGATCAATGTTCAGGACACATTCACATGTTAAAGTCTCCTCTAACAGTACAGAAATAAAAACAATAAGCTGCAACAAGATCGTGCAGCTGTCAACATTTTTAACTACGGATGTAATCACAGACCATAAACAAACTACTAAGCATTTCCATCCCCAAATCGAACCCACTGTGCTTTGAAGAAGCTTCAATAATCAAACTGGACTTTATTACAGAGTTTGCTTTTGTAGTTGGTCTATACCTTTTAAGCCTTATCATACTTTTTAAGGGAAGATACAGCTGGAGGTTGCTAATGTACATTTAGCAACCATCTCACAAAAGGAAAAGTGAAATGAAGAAAGGTTCCATGAGGCCCTTCTTGTACTTGGGGAAAATAATTCCCAGCCCTGCGAATGAACGCTGTAAACCTAGTGGACAAAAGGTACTCTTCCCATGCAGTAAAGACTTGCACATTTTTAGGCATTATGGTAAGACAATTTGATATAAGATGGAGCTTGTCTTCACTACATGCCTATTTTACTGCTCCCAATACAAGACCTGAGCCTCTGAACCACCCTGCTGTCAGAGGACTTTGTCTATGTAGAAAGGAAAATGCAACCACACATTCAGCTTCAGTCATGCAATGCTCCACTCTGGGAACAAAGCATTCTGACGTGCTAGCTGCATATGCCATGTTTTACAAGTTTTTTCTTTCTGTGCCTGCTGAGGACTTAGCCTGCCTCCCATACAAGAGCAGTACATACCCATAGGTTCTGGTCACCCAATATGCATTCAGCTAAGAAACACTTTAAACCTCACTGCATGAGGAGAATTTGGCACAGGAAACTTCTCATCTGCCTCAGAAAAAGAGCTTTACATGTTTTGTAATGCTTTTAATAGAGGCTGTTGGACAGAAAACACGGAACAGCTGGCTAGTCAATTATACTTTTAATTAATGTTTCCATTGATAAGCTGATAGAGATTTAAGAATCCATTAAATGTGATGAGATGAACTTGTTAGTTTTTCAACAAATTATTTTAGGCTTTCCTGTGATGCTTAAACACACTGACATTCCTAATACAGTAAATACTGAGAACGTTAGTAACTATACCATCTATACACAAATTTTCCTTTCACTGCCATATTCCTATAATTAAGAATGGCACATTTTAACCATGAATTGCTTCTTACCTTGACTTACTATGAAAAGTTAACAGAAGTGAAAAAGCAGAGAAATTATCTTTCCCTGTGGTTTACTTTAGTCTATAACATACAGGTGCTGTATACCATCTACCTTTCAAATCAGTGCTTTGCTAGGATTTGTGATCAATGAGCCAAAAGCAAAAAGCTAGTTAAATTATTTTACAAATGGAAAATACATTTGAAGGAAACTGAGGAAGGCAAAGTAGCTTTAATGGTACACTTTTAAAGAAAAAAAATAAAAAAGGAGATCAGGATTTGAAACTGAAACTGAATTTATCTCATATTTACACTTCAGAAAGCTTCACTTTAAGTGAATGCTCTCTGGCAAGTGTTCAGCCCAAAATAAAATTCTCAATACCATACAACTGCATATCATCTCTGCAGAACTCAACTGAAAATGGAAGTGACAGAGGTTTTTGTTTGTTTTTAAATTACAGAATTAAAGAAAAAAATATAGTGTCTTCTACTAGCAACTGTGATTTACTCTTATTTAATACATTTCATAAGTCAAGACTTGACTTAGGGAAACTGAAGAATAAAATTTACGTTACTACCCACAGATGAAATGTTTACAATGCCAGAGGAACAGAGAAATAAAACTACTAAGTGTAATTCTGTTTATTTTTGTCAGAGAAAGGATTTTAGTACACAACTGAGGAAAATGAAGAGACACATTGGTTTCCTTTTATTCAGATCCTGTATTTTAAAACACACAAAAGTTGCTGGCACAGTACTTTGAAATCTGTCTATAAAGAATGTTCCTAACAAAAACACAGGAATTCCCTTCAACAAGCATGATATAAAAGGTAGATCTCCACATTGTACTCACAGTGAATTGTGATATATGGACACAACTGAAAATACATCTCTCTTAATACACATCCAATTCTTCATGTGATTTGCATCTGAAATACTAGTTGAATACAGACTGCAAAAAATGGAAAATAGACTTCAGTTTCAGGCAAAGTCCTCTCTCAGCAGCGCATTTCTTTCCTTCATAAGTCACTATACTGAAGGAGGATCAATAAAATCCATTCTGAGGTTCCCTTCCAAAGAATGTTAAAAATCAAATAGAGAATCACGGAATGGCTTGGGCTGGAAGTGATCTGAAAGACCATCTGGTTCCAACCCTGCTGCCATAGGCAGAGACACCTCCCACTAGATGAGGTTGTCCAAAGCCCCATCCAGCCTGGCCTTGAGCATTCCCAGGGATGAGACACCCACAGCTCCTCTGGGCAGCCCGTGCCAATGCCTAACCACCTTCACAGTAAAGAATTTCTTTGATATCTAATTTAAATCTTCCCTCTTTATCCCTACACTCCCTGACACAGAGTCCCAGCTTTCCTGGAAGGTCACTTTTTTTTACTGGAAGGCTGCTCACTGTGAAGTCTCCCCAGGGCCTTCTCTTCTCCAGGCTGAACAACCAGCCCCTTGATCATCTTCATGGCCCTTCTCTGGACTTGTTCTAATACTTACTCCCATGTCCTTCTTGTGCTGGGGCCCCAGAGCTGAACAGAGGCTCCAGGTGAACTGCCAGCTTGTGTTCATTTTTTCATCCAGCAGCACTCTCAAGCCTTTCTCCTCAGAGCTGCTCCCAATCAACTCATCACCCTGCCTGTATTCATGTTTGGGATTGCCCCAGCTGTGGTGGTTTTACTGGGTGCAGGACCTTGCCCTTGGCCTTGCTGAACTCCATGAGGTTCACACAGGCCCACCCAGGTCCCTCTGGATGGCATCCCTTTCCTCCAGTGTGTCGACTGCACCACTCGTCTCTGTCATCGTCAAACTTTCTGATAGTGCACTCAATCCCACTGTCCCTGCCACCAGTGACAATATTAAACATTACTGGCCCCAAGACATACCCCTGAGGGACACCACTCATCACTGGCCTCCCCCTGGGCAATGAGCTGCTGACCACTCTTCATTTAATGTGGCCATCCAGCCAATTCCCCATCTACCAAACAGTCCATCCATCAAATCCATCTCTCTCCAATTTAGAGACAAGGATGTTGCATGGGATTGTATTGAAGTTTTACACATAACATACTCCTTTTTAATTACATTTGCTATTATGCTAATTATGTATCACACATTGAATAAACTGCCATGTAAATTTCAATTCACTTTTTTAACATGAAAAAGCAACAAAAATACAATTATTTACTAGTTTGTCTTTTCCTTTAAACCCTTTCAGAGCCAGCTAAGGTATTACCAAGAGTCAGATATAACTCCTTTGTAGTAAGTAACCCTTTATTTGCATGGTGAAAACTCCTAAAAAGGATGTATGTACCTTGACCGGGTAGCCATTTTTACACTTTTTGCTTTCTCTTCTGTCCTTCCCCTCACTGTGGAGCATGACACCACTGGAAACAACTCTGGCACATGTCACCCTTGAATCTACAATATGAGCAGCACAGAATTATTTTGCAAATTGCAACATGCAATGATACTAGCAACATAATGAGTACTCACCCTCATCCACTTCCCAGTGGTCCACTACACAAGTGCTCCCACTGGATTTGCTGAGGCTATGGTCAGGTATTGAACGGATGGATGTAGTCAAGAAAAAAGAGTTAATTACCTTTTCATGTCAGAGCTGAGGGTGTTTGTCTCATCACAGTCCTTACTTAGGCTTTTTATAGCACTTCTTACTTCAAAATGATCCATCGTATTTCAAAGGGCCCTACACTCACACTAAGTTACAGAGCTCTTTTCTGCCTGTCTTCCGTATTACCACAAAAGTCATCACTTCAAACCCAGTATCCTTCTGATGGATTGTACAAAATGACGAATGTAGATATAGAACCCTACATTATGTACATACTCAGACACAGAACCAAGTAAATGAGGAATTGAATCTGTCTAATCAAAATCCTACATTATCCAGGATGGCATAAACCCAGGCATCTTAACCAACAGCTGTATCCACATCTTAGTGTTACAAATTAAAAAAAAAAAAAAAAAAAAAGTTGATAGTTGATAGTTTCCGTTTTGCCAAGGCTCAAAAACTCACATTTTGATTTTGAGTAACAAATGGTACACGATTCCACAGTATGCACTCCAAAAAATAAATTAATGCAAGTTCATCATAACTGCATTTGATTATGTCCATTAGGAAAGCATTTCTTTACTCAGGCAACCCAGAGGCATTAGTATTCAAATTTTTATGCCAAAGTGAGTTTGCAATCTGATTCTGTGCCTGAGTCCTAAGCAACAATTTATTTTTCAGAACCAGACCAGATAAACAAACATTTACACCTACATACTCTACTTTCAGTCCTTTCCAGCTTAGTTTCTAATGTTTTCCACATCTCCACGCCTCTACATACTTCAAGTCAGCAACCATTACAGTCCCTGGTAGATGAGGACCCCATCAGAGTCCTTCACTCTGCAAACCCATGTGAAAAATCTAGCAGAAAGGAGCAGCATCCCTGGCTTGTGCGGGCTAGAGAAAGGACAGCAGAGCCCCCCACGCTACATTAGATTCTCATTCTTCAAATTCCAAAGCTGGCCTGAACAGACAGTCATTAAGTCAATCTGGTCATAAAATACTGACTCAAAAGAGGAGTAGCATTTTCTAGGTTGACTGACAGCTTTCACCAGTCCAATTTAAATGCAAGTATTCTCCACTGTTGTCAAAATGCTGCTGCACACACAACTGGACTTTTTGTGAGCTTTGATGGAGACCCTAAACTTAAATCAATTAATTGTACATTAAAATCTTGCCTAGGAAAATGGATATTCCTCCAGATTCAAGGAAAACAGAAGTGAAGCCCAGTCATCAGTTTACAGTTTTCCTTGGCTATAGATTTTTTAAGCTCTTTGTAAGCCAAAGAATATTGGCTGAGCTATTTTTCTTTTTACATCTGTGAGTCTGTCATGAAATGCAGACTTTTTTTTTTTTTTTTTACAGGCAAGGAGTTTACAAACCTGTGTACAGCTCATACGTATAGATAGATAGAAAAACTGGTACATTACATGTATATATACTTCTACATCCACTAACTGAAAATACAAGTGCTTTTATTAAGTTCCAGAGACAAATTAAGGGTTTTGGTTGGTTGGTTGTTTTTTTTTGGTCAAAGATGTGAGGAATAACAAGCATTCTGTATTTGCAATACATACGGAACGTTTTATGATAAAGCATAATTTCTCTACTTAGAGACACAAATCCACGTGGAATCTTTTCATAGAATTAGAACAGTTAACACGTCAATTAATACCATAAGTAAGGATTTTTGACAGCTGCACAACTGATTATGTGTTCCTCAGAAAAGAAGGCCTTATTTTTCAGCCTTTTCCTCTTCCTACTTCCCTTTCTCTCAGATATAACAGGAAATCTTTTATAGTAAATGCAATGCTGTCCAGAGAAGACCATCTTGCTCTTCACAGTGTTCTCTTGGTCCTTCCTCAAGCCCTGATAAGAGGTGTTTAGTACAAAGTGAAATGCATAGCCCAAAAGGAATAAGACATGCAGAGAGATGGTTCAAAGTTAAAAGAAATATAATTAGAAGAAACGCTGAAGGTGTCCAGGTATGTTACCCTTACTTCTCAGAACCCTGCAGTTCACCAGCTTTGGAAGAATGAAGAAAGGTAGAAGGGTCTCACATCTCCCCTATGTGGGGAGCTGCTGCTTCTACCTCCACGTAAAAGGTCCACACCAGACACAACTTTGCACAGGGGTATGTAGAGCACAATGACAGTGCCAAGCAGCCCACTGGAAGGAGTGCATGACATCTGTATGGAGATGGGGAAAAGGCAACCTAGAGACAGCAAACAAAAGGGCAGGTAGCATAGGTGTAAAGGGATGGTATGAAGGAATGGAGGAGCAGACAGTTGTCTCCTACCTGACAAGAATCAAGAGAGACAGGCACAACATAAACAAAGAAGAGGAATGCAATGCATTCAGGCATATTTGTTAGAAATTGTTTTTAATTACATCCATCTGCTTCTCTGCAAAACGATCCTTCCACATAAATGCAAAATAAATATATATACATAAAACCTTTCTGCGTTAAAAAATACTGTAATAGTAAGATTTTTACTGGAAAAGTTAATTACTAAAACAATTTCAAATTCTTTATTAAGAACTCAGAAAATATCCACGGAAATGTAGGAGTAAACTTAAGTACGAATTTCTTACAATCATTTTTACTATTCCAAATTCCCAGGCAAAGCATCTATTTTTGAAGTACACTGTTCATAACCCTAATTTACTGAAAGCACCTTAGCTATACTATACATCAAATGAACATCTGTTAAGAGAGACAAATGCTATAAACCAGTCAAGAACAAAATTGGACTATTAAAGATAACCTGGTAGACAAAGGCTTGCTCCCTCTTTCAGTTCAGGAGACTTACGGTACTTGAGAACCCATTGCAACTTCATTTTCTTCAAATTAAGAAAATGAATATATTCTGTTACGAAAAATAAACAGATTTCATAGTTTTTCTCTCTTCTGTAACTTAAGATGGGGAGGATGATGGATGCATAAAAAGGGATTTAATCTCTCTCTACTGTCACTGCTATCTGTATGCCAAACATGCACAGAGTTTCAGTCTTTTTTCCTCCCACACTACCCTCACTTATATCACTATATCGTTTTGATTAAAACTGCTTAATTTCTAACCCCTAGCAAAAACAATGATGGCAGAGAAGGAGAAGTAAAACTTGAGGAATTAACACATCCTAGGTGTCAATGATGCCAATGTTTCACAACTGAAAATTTACATCCCAAGTCAACTTCTAAGGAGAGTAAATAACAGAAGAGAAGGTGTTACTAAGAAAATGCTAGGACTTAAACAAATACACCAACAAACTTACACAGTCTGTTAAAATAAAAATTTGCATGGCAGCTTTAAGAGGTTAAGGATCCTTCTCCATTTGAATGTCTGAGCTATAGCTTCAGGTTACTGGAACATTTCCACTGACATCTGGAACAAATGAAGACATGTAATTCATATTCTGGATATAAGAATGAGTTGGCATCATTTACATATACGCTGCTTCGCCGTATGTTAGCGCCTCCACAGTTAACCAAACTGTACATACACGTTCACCCCTGCAGAAGTCCAGATAGATTAAAATGGTCACATTACCTTCACGTTTCAAGCACAGGACACTCACGCTGGAAGTCAGCATGGAACAGCCAATGTGCAGGGTAGCCTAGAGTATGGACTAGAGTAGCACCAGAGTACTAGCGTAACTGTATCCTTAAAAAAGGATTTTACCTTCATTCAAATTCACTTGGGTATTTTTAAAAAGAACAGCCCCTTAAATTTTGTTCTACTCACCTCAAAACACATAAACAAATGCCTGGCTTACCCTAAAGACCCGAGTGCTCCCAGTGTCTGTACACTTGAATTGCTCAGACATCCAACTGTTGTGCACATAGTTTTTACCTGTACTTCAACACAGGTGGAAGCACAGGTGTGTGTCTCCCGCCCTCTCACCTCAGCACAGCACGCAGTCGCTGTACTGCAACAATTGTGCAACTCTCCAGTTTACACAAGCCTGTCAGATATAACCACCAGCTCCACAAAGAAAATCTGTGATGTGTATGACATCTCTACTGTCTTATCAGCAAAGCAGACTTCCATCAGTAAATGCTCACTTCTTCAAATGATACTTGCTCCATCTGAAAACTGGAAATTAAATTACTAATGTGAATTACGTTTCAATAACAACACCATTTGGGTGACTTTAATCAGAGCAGTGACCTCCAACTCAGGTTCAAAAAATTTCAAATGTAAATCGTCTCTTCAATTTAGGATTATTGAACGTGGAAATTTATTACTATTGTCCACCAAGCCAATTAATACACCACAGTTATTTTTCTTACAGATATCTGGGGAAAATTAGTTATTATAAATTGGTTGCTGTCATTCACTCTCCTCCCCCTAGTAACAGGGCCAGCAGATGGAGGTGCCACCTGCAGGAGGACCAAGGTGCAGAGCTCCAGGCACCAATCTGGATTTGCAATCACGAGCTTCAGCATCCTGCCCAGGTTGAGAAACTTCTAAAGCTGCTGTGAGAAGTCAGCTGTACACAAATACATACTGAGAGAAATAAGCAAGTAATATCATAACAACCTGATAGGACAACAAAAAGTAGAACTACTCACTTGTCACCTTCTTCTGAAGTTTTTGTTCTCTCCTATAATAATGAATGAAGTAGGTGCCAAAACACAAAAAAAAGAGTATTTGATTTCCCTGCTTCTTTCAATATGGTAATTTTTTCTAATTAAAAGTTAAGTTTTTTGATTGTAAGAAGTTGCACAACCACCCGGATCAACCTAATCATTTTTAATTTAACAACTGCCAGCTCAAGTGCCTGGAAATAAAAACAAAACACTAAATCATGTATATGACTAATCAGTGCAAGAACGCCACAAATACAGTTCCTGAACACAACCCTTTTTTCATGCAGCTTGCAATTACAGGAGAGATAATGAACCTTCAAGCCAGGTATGAACTACCAAGGAAGCTCATCAGTGTGCGCGGCTTCCTTTTTGACTGGAGGAATTTACAAGAACACTTGGGCTGGGCAAGGCCCACAATGGCCTGCTGTGACTCCACTGATGGAGCTAAAACTTTTTATCTAATTAGTCACCCAGGTTGAGAAAAGCTCTCTGAGAGCACCTGCACTGCATTCAGACAAAGTGTTTTGAAACTTCCTTCCTATGTTTTCCCAGTGACACAACTCTGGACTCATACCAGAATAGTAATTTCATCCAAAGGATGCGTGCCTGTGTTGTGTCCTAAACTGTGAAGGGCAGCAAGGTAGGCAGGGGTGAAGAAGTCATCTTCACACATAAGAAATCTGTCAAGAAATTTACACCACACATTTCCCTTACCTGGCAATGTCACAGAATACAATAATGAACTCCAATGCTGAGAACAGCATCTGCTTCATGTCTCTAACAAGATTAAATTGAAAAACATCCTCCAACACTGATTTGATTATGCTGGTTTTTTGTTTTTTTGTTTTGGTTTGGTTTGGTGTTTTTTTTCCGTGTCTGTTCAAACCAAGTAAGCTATGGCATGACTGATATTCTTCAAACAGCTCTCTATACAGCTGAGTTGCCCAAGCCACGAATTGGGTTATTAGCAGTGCAAAAGGCCTCTTTAATCCATAAACAGCTGGTCAATAATACATTTGTGTTTTTTTATTTACAGAAAATAGCACACATGCTGTTTTCATACTTGACTTGCTTTTTTCCTGCTGCAAATTCCACTGCCTGTAGCTTCCATTTATACTAAGCATTTTCAAGATGTTTGTCACAGCTTGCCTTTCACTTAAAAATCTGTGGGAATATTACAAAGTATACAAAACATGTAACCGCTAGGATGACCCACCCTTTAGATCCTTTTCACTCTTTAGTTCAGTAATTTCATCTGCAATACTGTTTATTCTTGCTGTAACCATTTGACGTCTTGTTTTTGCCTCTACTAGCCTTCTCCTCCTTGCTCACCTACAAACCTTCTGAGCTCAGCTACAGAAATGCACGCACAGAACTGCTCACTGTTTTAAAAAGTCCTCGACAGTAACTTTATGAAAGCATCCTCTGATGTGAGCCATTCATTACCAGCCACATACGAAGATCTACAAAATTAAATGCATCATATATTTGTTTCGAAGATTTCACTGAGCTCATTCCAGCTGAGATTTTACCCATTCCCTGATGGCAAATTCCTAACTCCATCTATGAGAACTATTGGCCATGAACAGCACTACAGACCAATACATGCAATAAATCAGCTGTAGCTCACTCCTTAAAGGACAGTCGTACTTCCCGTTTATAGGAGTCTCCAGCACTGCTCTATCCTACTACGGCACCACACGTACTGAAACAGAAAGCTGAAATACATCTTTTTCTTGATTTCTGACATACTACAATAGGCAGGCAGGATGAAGGAACAGCAAGCCAGCAGCCAACGACCCTCTACCAAGCCACAGCTAATGACCGTGCTGGTAAGAAGAGATTGTGCCAGGGCTGAATGTAGAGAATGAAACCCCTGTGGAGCAGGTACCTGAGAGACCACCTTGTAGGTGACTCTCTACTGTGCAGGTGGCTGAGCACTGGCACAGGCTGCCCAGGGAGGCTGCAGGGTCTCCTCCTTGGAGATCTCCAGAAGCCACCTGGGCATGGTCCGAGGCACCCTGCTCTGGGTGGCCCTGCTGGAGCAGATGAGCTCCAGAGATGGCTTCCATCCTCAGCCATTCTGTGATGCTGTGACCCCACCTGACACTCAGTTAAAGGCAGAAGAGACTGCCAAATCAGAGACGACATTCAGCACTTCACTGACAGTGTAAGCAGAAAGGGCTTGAAACTGTACTTACAGAGGTCCTTCAATAAAAAGAAAGAAAACGTGTATTGCATGTAATGATGGAAGACCAGCTGTTTGAGGGATTCAGTCCCAGGTAATTTGATCGTATCAGTGAAAGGGGAGGATAATTTCCTTCTGAATGGATTTGAGGAGGCAATTCCAGGCAGCAAACTCCAGGCTGAAGGCAATGCTGCAGTATTGAAGTAAAAACAGAAACCTGAATGTCATAACCAGGAGATAAAAAGTCTTAGATGTATTACAGGGCAACAAATAGCAAATCCAGCTGCAGTATAAACTAAGCAGCAAATGATTAAAGCCTGTGTCAAAACTGCCTCCCATACCACAGGCCCAACCTAATTGGAAGAAGACATGATGGTCTGCAAGCAGAGTAACATGAAAAATCTGGGGGCATGGACAAGAAGTTAGTTACCATATCATCCCTATTTTATATTGTTGGCCAGCTATCTGACAGAGCAGGTTTAAATAAAAAACTGTGAAACAGTGCAGACTTGGGTGGAATGATGCTTTGGAGCTCAAAGAATGACACAAGAGAACATTACCCGTGTTTGCATAAAAAGGCCAAATGGAAAAAACGAAAGGAGAAGCTCTGGAGCATCTGAAGGTTTGCTGGAGAGAAGCAGAGCATTTTTCAAAGAAACAAAAGGCAGGTATGTAAGAAGACCAGGAGTGACTGCAAGGGAAGTGATTTCATGAAGACCAGTACAGACCAACTTCTAATACAGCCAGTGTTAAGGAAGTATTGATCCTTGACAAGGAAGAGCATGGAGTGCAGAACATGGCATTCTCCCGTAAAAACACACACATATATTTGCAGGGAAGAATCTTTTCTTTGTTTTCTAGAAAGAAGAAAAACTAAAAGCATTAAAATATTTTCCTTCAGCCAGGCCAACTCTCGCAAACAGATGTTACTAAGGGTTCAGGAACAGAACAGTACCCGCCAGAACAGTTTGTTCTGAACCACTTTCCATAGCCTACTTTTAACTTAAGGATTGCTTTTGAAGGAAGGCTCACCACCAAAGCTGACCTCAAGTTCAGTGTCCTTGAATAGTATTTTCTAGTGATTATTTTTTATGGACAATGTTTCCCATGACATTGGCAAGAGGACCATTTCATTTACCACCTGAAACAGCAACAAACTGGAAGAAAATGAACATGAACCACACCACACATTTAAAAGCATTTGTTTCCATGAGTTTTAAATTACCAAGGGTGAAAGTTTACACAGAAAAACACGTAACTTGTAAAAAAAAAAATCTACAACACAAGTCAAGCTATTTTTTAAAGCTTACCATTTTGGTAAACAAACACCAAAGTTTGATCCAAATGGCTAAGCAGAATCTTTACAAAAAGAACTTAGCTTCTTTCAAACCAGCAGTAATTCAAACCTATTGATTTTAACGCTGAGATTTCTGCCCCCTCTCCCCCAAGAATGCAGTTTAAGTGGCTTTGTAGTAGCTGAATTAAAGCTCCACTCTATGAACAAATCATACAAACATCTAAGTATTTAACTTTACTTAGTGTTCATTACATTAATGTTTATGCGTAACTTGGACACGGAGCACTTCAGAACTGGGGCTGTATCTTCCATTTACTCTGCAAACTGCTTTCTTGGGTACAGCTCAAACAGCTGCTCTGAGATTGTTCTTCCTAAAACAGCTTTTCTGCTGCTTCACTCATTTATTAACCTACTATAAAATCTGTTTAATTCTTCCCACTGAGAGACCCTGTTTTCAGCCACATATAAATATGTGAAAATATTTTCTCCACTCATTTGCAGTATTAGCAAACATTTACTCTGTACAATTTCAAAAGTGAAGAAAGAGGCCCCTTTCAAACGTGTATTTTAATTTACACTTTCATTTCTGACTCAAAATTCTTTTCAGCTATTTTACATTAATACATATATATAATTTCTAACATAACGAAGCATTCCTTAGGCTGAAGTACAATCTCAGTGATTGTCAACCATATTAAGACACTAAAACACTTTTGGTGACTTATTTGGCTCTTGTTTCTAATAGAAACAAATTTAGAACAACGGTACTCTGCTCCTCAGCTGTTCTTTTCTTCCTGTAATGTGTGTGCTTTTGATGCAAGTTTGGCTGTGAAAATTTACACAATACCAAAATAGAAGCACCAGTAAATACTGTGAATGATTTAGCTGAGTCTGGACATAGCTGCGGTGGCAACAAAAAAGAGAAGAATAGGAAAAGGGGAGCACAGCACTACAGAAGAAATATGCACGTTATGTATGTTTAATTTTTGAAAACTAAAGACAGACAGACAAGTACACTGCTATATACCCTTCATCACATTTGGTCTTTTTATATTATTAAAAAGAGAGAGGGAGGAAAAAAACAACACTTAAAGCAAGGAGATACTTCCAACTCTGTCAATACAACTAGGCATTACAACTGACCACGTCTGCTGCCATAAAGGCCCAGTCTTTTATCTTGACAAGTTTTTCTTTATTTGTTTTCCAACTGTCTTTGAGCACACTCTGTACAGGAGACCTAGCCCACATCACGTTGATCTAATACGCAACATCCAAAAGCAAACTGTCCCCCAAGTTATTCAGACAACTCCTGGTACAACTCTTACAAGACAGCTGCATACAGGGAGAAAGACTCATCTCTGCTCCTACCTGCTCCTGACACCACTCCAAGCTGTCTGTCTGCTGGGACTGATTTTCTCTCCTATCCATACCCTGTTTTTTTATTGTTTTGTTTTGTTTTTTAAACTTTGCCAGTTTTCCACTACATTATAAACAAATTAAGAGATGATATGCCTTCACGAAATACAAGACCCCAGTTCCAATGGGTTTAGTCAGAAAGGTCTTGTAAAAATTGGCAATGAAACCTCTCCCAGCTAAGAGATGCTTCTTACAAGGAGTTATCAGAAAAAAAATGGAGACAAAGAATGAAATTACAAGTTAATGCACAACTACAACTGAATACTTTAGACCATTCGGTATGTGCAAGAACAAAACTAATACCCGTATAACAGCAATTATATAAAAACCAGAGCCTAGTTGAAAGCAGAAGAAAGGAGGATACTGGAACCACTTAAATTAAGTACTTGAGGGCCCTCTAGCGGTTAAATCTTTGACATGAGAAAATCAATAAACAATTGGTTTAGATGTGACACTACCAAAGCATACCTAAGGAATGTGTTTTATTTTTTACCATTCCAATGTAATTAAAGACGATTAGACCAGAGAGTCACCTAGTAGGTTTTTGTGGATAGTTACCAGAAGGGGGGAGAAAAAGCTATAAACTAATATCTGCTCACAAGATCAAGTACTGGGATATATCTTTGGTTCTTAATAGAAATGAACAGTTACCATCTAACACCTTCAGCTGTGCACGATCAAAAAAAATTAAAAACCACAACCGCTGTCTCAAACCTACATCAGAACTTCCTTAGCATACAACTAAAATACTTGTTCCTGAGAAACATGCTTGCTTTGTCTGTTTTTTTACATAACTTTGCTTTCTTTCAGATTCCACTAAATTCTCAGTACACAACACTAACAACAGTGAAAAAAGTTTTTAGTCTTCATCCTGGTGTATTTAGAAATATTTGGGACATACTCCTCTCTAAATGATCTACAAAAGGAATGTCATCAAAGGATTACCAGGGCAAAAACGTTGCAACATTTGTTGGCAACTGGAAAGTTTCTTCCTTCCTAATCTGACAGGAAGAATACTTCCTTTATCTGCCCAAGTCTTAACAAACCACTGCACTGCAAGAAAACACACGGATGTTGCTTGCCCAGTAGACCTACAGTCAGGCATCGACCTTTTCAACTCCTTATGGCTTTGCAGTCCACACAGGAGCTGAGGGAAGAGAAGACAAGAGCACACTTCACTACAAAAGGTAAGCATCACTATGCCACTGAACAATGCTGAATACACCACTTTCACAGGCCACATTTTCTTAAGCTCCCTAACACTGACTTGCAAGCTTTCAGTCCCTCTTCCCACTCTGGCCTCTGGTACACTCATGCCCTTGATAGCTGAGTACAGCAACATCTGTGCAAACTCCTACAATGTGCCGTGAAAGCAGACTGCCTACCCACTACTTCATGTCAGCTTTTTATTTTTTTACTTGTAAAAAGGGACAAAGAAGGAGTACGCTGACAGGTGGGAAAGGAATGCCTGTGGAGCAGCCTGATTAAGCTGATCAGCTGTCTGGGGCATTAGAGAAAGCTATGAGATGGTGACACAGGCAGAGTTTAAGTGAGGGAGTCAAGGTAGAAAGCTGACAATCTGTCAGGTGTTTACTGCCCGTGTGATGGTGATGCATTTGTCTGTCTTTACAGTATGGGAAGTGCTGACATTTGTATCTTCCCCCTAACACACAACTGTGTCTATGCAATGCATTCATTTTTCTTTGACTTTCTTTAGCTCCTATTGTATTAACAGGTAAAAGGAAACATTTCTTCTGATTATTTCACTCAAAATAGAAATGCCAAACTCTACTCTGGTTCTCTACAATCAAGAGCTGTGTGGTTTAAAAAAAAATACAAAGCTATTTTCCCACAAAAATTGTATCTGCAAGATTTTGAATGTTTTATTCCCTTCAACTGTCATCCTACAAATTATGTCCTATTTTGGCTTTATACCACAGTAAAACAAAAATTGAAAACATTTAACCATTTTACCCTTGACACAAAGACAACACAAAATATAAATGGATGATCATTTACAGTACTTCCAAGCCTGTATTCAATTTCAAGATAATGTAATAGCACAAGCAAAATAAAATACCAGTTACAAAGTTTTTTTAATATGTATTTACATTAATAGAAAAGAAATTTCATGCCATCTAGAGATACTAATACTATGACAAACAACAGCAGACACGGAGCACCACTTTCAAATCCCAAAGATGGGTGCATCAACGCTAAAATAAAGCCAAAAAAAAAAACCAATAAAAACATGACTGGGAGTGTGGGATCAAGATGATCTAAATGAAAACAAAAAACGTTTAGATCCTCTAATCTTTCACAGGCCTGAGACAGAAACCCTGAATTTCAGTCTAAATACAAGTAAAGAATGAGTGTTCAGAACTCAGTAGGATCCAGAGCATTTTTGACCCAGCAGCAAACTACAGACATTTTGAAAAGGGCTTTTAGGGAACTATACATCAATGCTTGCCTCTGGATATAAACCCCATCAATAGCTTAGATTTAATTAAAAACAAAAGCAAAAAAAAAATCCCCATAGAACATACCTCATGGAGGTTATACTGTTGATGAGCTTTTCAGATTGATCTGACAAGCTGGATGGAAGTATTAGTTCAACTGGCTGCAGGCGCAAAAGCCGACTCTCTAATTCTAAGCGAGATGCACAATCCCGAAAACTGTCAAAAACAACTTCTCCTGTAGTTGGTTGGATTGCCTGTCAAATAAAATAACATATACACATTGGGTATTTAAAGTTTCAGGGAGCATTTCAGTAACAAAAATTGTTAAGCCAGAAAGAAAAAAATTTATATATAGTATAGAATTTACATAGCACCATCAGACTTAATCAAAGTGGAAGATCAAAAATGCAATTATGTTCTTCAGATCTATATAGTAGGAAGTTTGAAAGACTATCACAACTTTGTGCTGGTAAATCATAACAAAACCTTGGAAATGTAAACGTGCTCTCATTACTGTCAGTCCCCCACTGCTCAACTCTTACTACTATTAAGAAGCATGCAAATCTACATCATTGGAAGTCTATGGAAGGTACATGCAATTCAGCATTGAAACTAATTGTCATCTTGGCCCGTGCTTTTTTTTGCTCTCTCCCAGCTGCAGTGTGACATTCAAATGCAACTACAATCAAAATAATTTCAAATTAATGAACTATCAACGGAATGGGCTTCCGTTATCACTATGTTTTGCCCGTTAAACAGTTCTGGTTTTAATCTTTACCATAATAGAAAATACAAAGTGAAGTGTAAACAGTAAAAATAGAAGCAGTCTCTTCCTCCATAGAAAGTTATTTTGTAGAGGAAAAAACTGCTCGCATGCTTTAAAGTATTATCCCTAAAAATGTTTATACTCTAAAGTTAGTTTACTAACAGCTTTCTTGTGTTTGGCTGCTAAAAAAAACACAGCTATGTTTTCAAGCAATATGGCAACAATAAACTATGCCGTATATTGCTATTCCCAAAGTATGGATATTGGGAATATCCAGTTACCAAGTCCGAACCTACTGGGTAGTTTTCAGGTATTAAGCCATCACAATTCAAACACGGATGATATCTTACCTATACTGGACCCTGTTATAAAACAAACGAACTAGAAAAAAAAAAACACAGTACAATACTGAACATAGGAAGACAACCATTCACCCCTAAGAAAAAATATATTAAAAACCTAAAATACTAATTTCTCTGTGAAACTTACCATAATGCCTATAAGAATGTCACCTTTCCTTCTGTCTTTTACGTTTTCTCCATTTTCACAAACACAGAGGAGGTAGTTATCAGGGACGTCAGTTGTTACCTCTTCAACATCTACAGAATCGTCTAGCTTCAGCAAAGGGTTCACATGTATCAAGTGTTAAAAAAAAGAAACAGAACAACAACGTTGCACACAGATTTGTGTGGATTATTCAGAAGTCCTTCTAGATTTAAGTCCTTCTCAACTAAATTTTGTAATAGCCTGCTAGACTGAAGGTTTATTTTCCTTTTATTAGTTTAACTCCTACTATCACTTTAGTGAATTTCAGGTAACCGTCAGCAGGAGGACTGAAGTCAGTGGTTATGTTCATATTACATGCAATTACACGATGCAGATTTCATCAGCTCAGGCAAAGGCCATCTTCAACTATGTCTGTGGGTCTCCCTGTTCAAGGTAGAGCAGTTATGTCAAATGTTTAACTACCAGCAGATGCTGCACATGGGCTGCTCACCTTAACCTCACATCTGCAAACCACATGCACCTAACAGAGAGAAGGAAATGCACTAGCATGCAACAATTGAAAAGCAAGCATTAGACCGACTTAAACGAAAGTTAACATCTTAGCACGAGCATTAGGTTAACTTCATTAAAAATTTGTTGCATATCAGTCCACCACGATGGGTCATACTGCTGAGCCTGCTTTCATCAGTTTGCCAGTCACTGCAATAGAGTTTGTATGTACACTGGAAATCTACGTCAAAATCCTGGGACTGTGTAATCTGCCTCCATTATCTGTGCCCTAAGTGCAACCTGACAGGCATTAATCTAACAATCTTTTTAGCTCTCAGGATCTACTAAATACGAGCTTGAGATATTACAGAAAAAACATGACAGAGACAAGGCAGAAGTCAGGAAAACAACGTCAGTGGTCAAAAGATGCTTTCATCTCCTTTTTGCTTTTTCTTTGTTACAACAGCCAGGAGTTAATTACCTAGTTTTATTTTTTTACAGCCTAGTGGTTTTAGTCCCTTCTTTTCACTTAAAGCAAATTGTTGATACCAAACAGTGAATTCTTCTTCCTTGATAGCCTTATGAGCTACTAATGCTGCAGCTCTCTATCAGGTCACACACAAAGCTGAAGATGAGACCTTCAGGAACACTGCAGACTTGGAAAGTCTAAAAACAACTACAGAAAACACAAGCTCTGCTGTTTTACAACAAAACTAAATCCCTGAGTAAATTCTTTGTAAAGTTTGGATGATGTTTCACGACAACATAAAATTAAAGGAGTTTTATTCCCTGTCGGCGACTAAGCACCCATGTTCTGTCCAGGTGATCACACTGCTTTTATAGCACCCCATACATCTATGATTAGATTCGGGAAACAAATTCATTTGAAAAGGATATCTTCTCCAATCAGTGTAGACTTTGTATAGAGAGCAGTCAGTTTCCGGCTGAAGAGAGAGCTTTTGTTTTCTCCAGCAGCCTTCAGTGCTGCGGTTTCCATTTGTTTTATTACTCCAACCTAAAGGCACACAGTGAAGAAACAATATTAGCTCCTTGATTTTAAATGTGTTTTTTTTTAATAAATTCAGTGATTTTTTAAGATGTGCAAACTGCAAGTGCATCACTAAAGCTCAATGGAAAGGGCAGAGGCTAGCATCAATCCTACTAACAAGACTAGGAAGCCACAGCCTTTTCTTTTATTCTCTCTATCCTTTCCTAACTGCCCTCTCAACTTCTTCCTCTGTGCTTCCTGCCATATTCTGAAACAAATTCGCTAGAGTTCATCATTTGCCAGAGAATTATTGCTGCAATCAATTTGAATTCAGCAAGTCATCTTCTGATAAGCAGAAAGTGGGAGGTGTTAATAGAAAGCCACAAAATTATAGGGAAGAGAACAACAACAGACAGAAAGGGAAAAAAAATAGTATGGTCTGGGATGAGATAAATATGGTGTGAGGAAGAAAAACAAATGGAGTACGCATATTTACCTTTACTAAGTGCAAAGGCTGGATAAAAAAATAACTAAAAGAACTGTTCTAGAACTGTTATAGAAAAAAATGAAGCTACTGTTCTTTAAAACAGCAGAGGAAGCTTTAATCAATTTGAATTACATGGCATTCACTAGATCAGAGAAATTACAACAAAGGAAAAGTTAGCCATTTTACTTGCAGAAACATGTACTAATACATTTCCCACTTCTCAGTTCAAATAAGACTCTGGCACAGTAACTGGCAAGTTATTTCAGTGCTATCCTATACTGAACAGCATTTAATTAAAAGCCAGAGATCACCTTATATCCTTTTGCTACAAGTCGTCGCACATGGACAAACAATCTGTGAGTTGGTATACTGGCAGTCATAAAGTTATGATCCTGATGACAATAAATGTTTAGCTCTTTAGCTGCAATCTGCAACATACAAGAAAAAGAGTCAGACAGTAAGTAGTTCAGGTCATCCGCACTAGTTGCAGTCACAACAGAAGTTCCGCAAACACAAACACATCAAAATGCAGTACAGGAGCTTGTTTCTATGACAATACCAATTCACATTTACACTTAGAAGTCCACTGTCAAAATGAAAACATGACAGGAAAAAGCTCAGCATGGTGGGTCCTTCACCTTCCTGTTTTAACATCTTGTCACAAACAGGGGCTTCAGTATCACAGACTTCACAACAGATTATTACATTGCACCTTGACCCTTCCTTCCCACAGTGAGATAAATGACCCAAATAGGGCATGCATGGTTTCTGCAACACAGCTCAACGAAATTTCAAATATTTTTCATAATATTAAAAAAATGCAGACAGAACAATGTTAATGATGCTAAGCTTGCTAATCAACTAAAACACTGAAACATCATTATCAAACAGAAGTGGTGGCTAAATATTTCTAAGAAAATGAATAGCAACAGTTGCTGAAATATGACCTTTTAATATATGATTTGTATTTGCTTTTCTGCCCTCAACAAGAAGGTGGTTGCCCGGAACAGAGAAGGTGGTCTTAAACAGAAACTGCAGTTAAACACTGAATTGGGCATCTGGGTATTGTATTTCTATCTCTGGACTTTAAGTGCTCTAGCAAATGAGTAGACAAATTAAATAGTATGAAGTTGGTAAGAATTAATTATTTCCCAGTAACCAAGCAAAGAGAAGCTTCTCAACTGTCTTAAGTGAAATAGCATGGACCAGACGGTAAACCTTTTTGGGACAGACTACAAACAAAATGCGCATAAGCTATTTATGAACCATCACTTCCAAGTGCTGTTTGCTGTGAAGTACTTTCCAGTTCCTATAGATCTGGCACGTGCGGATGCAGCATCTGAATATGTTTTGTAACTGAACACATGTAACATGTTATTTTCTGTGGAGCTACTCTTCTTGCATCCAAGACATTCTCTGTACCCAGGCTGTATCGATTCATCTACTCTACATCATTTGCTTCACTGTCTTCAGAGCTGAAATATTCCTAGTAGATCTTCATCTGTGCCATGATAATGAACTCATCTGTAGAACTGCTTCAGGTTTAAGTCTGCCACGTAATAAACACTGGGGTGCTACAATAATTAAGTTCTCACTATGCAACCTTATGATTACAAAATAATAGACGCTGCTTTGGTTGACGTGTATGTGTAATGGCTAGTCTTACATTTAAGTATGCAGAGATTTTTCATCTTATTTTCAAGTATTAAAAACACTCATACAATTCATGTCCCCAGGAAGCCTCCTTCTGGAAGCGGCCATAGACCTGCTAAGACACTGACACAATGCGAGTATCTTTCCAAAATCCTGACAAAAATTACCTCTGCATCTTCTCCAAAGAAGCGGTATTTGTATCCACATTCCACACACAACACAGCATCTTTATACTGTTTCTTCATTTCTATGAATTGAAGTTCCAACGGAGTGTAAATGCTTTTGGTTCTCTTATTAAGATTTGTATCTGAAGTATTTTCATAGCTTTTAAGGGATGCGGAAAACTGACTAAGATCACAGCGTGACTCCTCCTGTAAATAAAAGATGGAAAGGAATAGTTAAGAATCATCAAATAAATTCATCACCTCTCAGACCCTGACTCATATTCACAACACAGCTAAAGATTGCTCTTGCAGTAAATAGTCTCCGGAACTGCAACAAGAGTATTAAAGAAGTTATACATAGTACAGTTTATTTGGTATTAAAAGGTCACAAAAGAAAAAGATTTTCCATCACTTCATCAACTTGTTTTACAACAGTTCTTAGACACTTCAGGTGGAAACAAATCCCTCTCGTATCATGAGCACACATCAAGAGACATCCAGGCTGCAAAAGCCTGGCAGTCTACACTAGCCACATTTTAAGAAAAGAATTACCATTCCAATTTACTGATGAGTAATTGCAGTGCAGACAGATTAATGATCCAAAAATCCACAGTAAATCAAGAAATAAACCAACTCAGTACAAGTCTGTTTGCTGTCTCAAGCACCGAAACCATATTTCTACTCCAGTCAGCACCATGCTAGTACAGCAAACATCCCAAAATTATTTATTCTTAAACAGAAAATCTGTACCACAATTTCTAACCCCCTTAACAGTTAAGGCTTTGAGCCCACTTGCTCTACTGTTCATCACTTACATATGTGAATAACATTACGTAGCCTATGTCAGCCAAACAACTTCACCTTTCCAAATTTGTTTAGTTCTGTATGGCAAGCACGGTGATGGATTCAGCCTTTTATTAAGTGCAGTGAACACCACCAATAAGGTGAGCTTCACTTCCATCAACATTCCTTCTAAATTACATCACAACTTCATTAATAAAACTGATTAAAAAATAAATAAAATACAAAGACTACCTCTCCATGTAAGTTTTTTAAGCACATGAGAGCACAAAACACGATTGATGAGACTATGCTGTGAGTGTCTGTATCTGCAAATAAACCTGGTAAGTTCCATTTTCTAAAAAGTACCCCAAGTAGATTTCAAAGAAGGAAGTCAAACAGGTGTTTAGGAGCAACAGTAACTGGGAAGAAAACTCATGAAAATCACACACACTGGGTCATGGGAACATAAAAGGACACAGTCACAAAACAATGGAAAAGAAAGAGCAATTAGCTCTGATGTTAGCTGTGAATTGCAAAATTCCTGGAACTGCACACAGTCAGATCACCCATCTGACAAGCAGACAACACAGCCCAGTGTTAAAAGACAGGTGCTATGCCTACAACTCAGATAGCGTTAGAAGTCTCGATTGTAATCCTTGGCCTTTTAATGCAAGCTCTATTTGGACCCTCAGTCTTCAGCTGTCTTCGATCCAAGGTCCGTGCCAGCACAGCAGTGTGACCTTGTCTCGTCTTATAGAGAAAATCATTGTGAGAAAGCATGTGAAATAAAGCCATGAAAGAAGGTATGAAAAATAAAAACACACGTGGAAGTTGAGCTGTTGCGATGGTATTAAGTTAGCAGCTCAAGGAATTTGGATGAAAAATGCTAACAGGAAAAGGTGATAACTCAAAGGAAAAAGCAGGACAGAAACATCCAAGATGAGCCAAACCAAGGAAGTGAAGACAGCCCTTCTCCATCTGACTGCCTGGCCAGCACAGACTCAGCATGTGTCATATAAAGAAACACAACAGCAGTGCTTTGCCAGGCAGGTCATGAGCCCTCGCTGTCTAGTGAGCACATGAAGTAATAAATGATTGCTCTTTACTTTTCCTTTGCATACACCTTGCTTGCAGAGTCTCTCTGGAAGTGGTTAAAGCTGCCTTATCATCTAGGAAGGGAGAGGTAAACTGCAATCATCATTTCATGTACAACTACCAATCAACTGGAACCACATGCTGTTTGACTACCAGCATCCAAGGATATGAATATGCAGTGGCAAGACCACTATGAAAAGCACACAGGTGTTACTGCATTGGAAGACAACTCTGGTGTGAGAAGGCAGCAGTACTGCACCAGCTGATACGTGGAAGATTAACAAACATGTCTGTTCAAAGACAGAAACCTGATTCTGCAGAAACATCCATCCACCTGACACCCACAGCTTGGTGGAAGGAGGGTTACACATGCCCTTCCTGGCCAAACACACACCTCTACTGCAGTTACTGTAGCACACACATTTTTAACTGTGTATCTGTGCCAGGCACATACTGTCTCCAATGCTACTAATGTCACAAAGATGAAAAGTATTTTACATGCTTTTTCCATATACGATATGTGTAAAACATATTTTTATAGTTCCTGCATCCAGAATTGGTTCTCAATACAGCTGTGAGAGATGCCAAGGTATATTCTTCACATTAAACTAAGAGGCAGCACCTGGTGTCAGTGTAACTGGATGGACAACGGGTCAGAAATTGGGAACTGCCAGACAAGGGTTTGAAAAAGAGAGAAGGAAGCACTTGTCTGTATTCACCATCAGACCACAGCTGCATAATCCCTCATCACAACATAAATTTATTGCAACAAGCTGTTCGTTTCACTCTTCTTCTTTTGGTCTGGTGTTCATACAACCCAGGTGCCCCAGTTTCAAGATTACAACCTTGAGACAGGAAAGGTCAATCAGCTGTATATCCTTCTGCACTGCCACCAGATGTAAAGCTTAGTTAAGGAACAGTTTACTCCCAATGCAATAACAATGCAGTAAGCGTAGAAGAGCCTTTTAGGGCCTGAATACTTCAAGCTGAGCAAGGTGATCCCAAAAAAAAAGTAGCCAACATACCAAATACGCAAAGGCTCCCCTGAACGTGTTCACTCAACTCACCCACAATTAAAGGAGAAGCAAGATACTTTCACTCTTACTGACTTGTATTTTAGGTATCATTACAGTAAGTTTTCATGGCAACTACCTGAATCTTCTGCACATGAAAAGAAACGCTGACACATTTAGTAGTTGGAGCTACTAGCAACTGAATTAAGCTACATCTCAGCAAAACCTCTGAATTATATTTTTGCAAAGACATCTCGTAGGAATTTTACAGCCCTTGTTGGAACTGGTAGAACTGAAAGAAAGCCAAGCAAAGGACCACACTGAACATTTGTTACTACAATATTATAGGTTAACACGTAACTAGAGACACACTGCCAGTGTTTATACTCTCTAGTCACTGCTTATTAACACAATGCAACGTTTAACCATACCTCTGAAGAACTGAGAGAGCCATTCTGCTCACTGGAGTTCCAGGCAAACATCCACACACAAACACTGGTCTACTGTGGTGCTAAACTATTTACTAACAGAAAACAACATACTTAAAATGTAAAAGGCATCTTGAGCCAAAGCTTTCTTTTTTAAACCAGAAAAAAAAAAAAAAGTCATCTGCACAGCACTGGGCCAAAGCTCTACGTACCTTCTGAGCAACCTTTGGGCTAGTGTCCCCACTCTGAAGAGGGTTTTTCAATTCTGAACTTCTCCCAATAATACTGGGACACTTTTCCAAATACATAGATTTTTTCTCCCGAAAACCATCCTCCCGGACTCTGTTACATTGCTGGTCTGAATCACTGCTGAATTCTCTCAGTCTGTCTAGAGTTTGCAAACATATCCTGGGCTTTTCACACTTCTGAGGTTCTTCTTCAGTAAAAATACATAACAAAAAATAGATTAGCAAATTATATTCTAAAATGTCTATTAGAATGACGTCAATACGTAGGGAACTCCAACTTTTTGCTTAGTGTTTCTCTTCCCTCTCCTCTCCCATGGCTTTCATTCTGCCAACCTGACAGAATTGTGCATGCAATTACATTTTCTGGAGAGTCAATATCCCTCACTTGTATGCTTCTTTATACATGGAAAAAGAAGCAAATTTATTTTCTGAACCGATAACTGCAGAGACACAAAATTAGCCAAGAATATGGGGAGATGAGTTATATTTTTCAGCATAGCTTTTATGCAGACAATGTTGTTAGATGATGGTGCCCTTAATGGTAATTCAAACCATCACACCTGCAAAACTGAATATAATACCTACTTAAAAAATATGCAGAGGAAAACTGTTTCACAAGAATTGTAAGTGTTTAACTTACAATTTATTATTTATTACAATAATTGTAATGTAAGTTTACATTAGCTGACCTGTTTTTCTGCTAGCATCATTTGTTAAAACCTTGGTTCAAAGCCAGATGCAACACAAGCATTTTTGACGTACTCAAGCAGCTGACATTTCACAGCTCAGAGCACTGCACTGGAACTATTTACTCTGAGGTGGCCTTTAGGTACCTCAGTCACAGGCCAGGCTCCACGCAGCTGTCAGATGCCAGTCAACCTGCAGGCCGAGTCTAGAAGACAGGCTGCTAAACCAACCCAGAGAAGGAAGTTGTAGCCTTTCTGCCAGGACTTTACCAACTAAACAACTTGTCAAAGCTGAATCAGTTGAAGGGGGTTTGCAGAATAATTTCAGAGCAAGGCTCAAACACCTAGCTTGTGAACCACAAACGTGTTTTGAAAGTACAGCTAGAATGCTTACAATGGCTCTCCAATGATATTTCTTACAATCAACAGACGCTTCTTATATCTGCAGAGAATTATTTTAAGCTTGTCAATGAAAAAATGTTTATTGTATATGAATTCGTGAAGGTTTGTTTACAGTCAACTCACTTTTACCCTGGGCCTTCAGTGTGTTAAAGATGTCATCCATGGTGCTCTGCCGCGCCTTGCTCTTCTTCTCACCTGGTTCATTGTTTTCAGACGACGTCCTCCTTTTTACACCAACTTCAGCAGCCTGAAAAGAGAAATAAAAGAGAGGAATTCAGTTAGGTTTTTGATTTTTCCTTCACCAATCCTCTGTGAAGGGCAAGAATACACCTGAGAACTTCATGGTAAGATCACGCAAAATAGGAATTAACTAATGATATACAAAACCCTTCAGTATTTTAAGGATCTACACTGTTGTTTATAAAACAGGACTGCTTTATAACGGCTTTTCAACCGTTTTTATAACCGTTTAAGCTGCGCCGCCCCCAGCCCCCAGCCCCCCGCCGCCCCGCACCGGCTCCGCGCCGCTGGCCGCCGGCCCGAAGAAGCGGCTGAGCACCGGCTGGCGGCCACCACCGCCCCCCCGGCCGCCTCCACGGTCCTGCCGCCGCCCCCGGGGCATGGCCACGGCACCGGGGACGGGGACACGGCCTCGGCCTCAGCTTCAGCCTGGGCCCGGGTCCCGGCCGCACCGCCCCCCCCCGGATGCGGCGCCCTCAGAGCGCCCGCCCCGGGCCCGCCCCCGTGAGTGGCGGTGTCTGTGTGTGGCGGTGTCGGTGTGAGGGCATGGTGCGCTCGCTCAACTCCATCGTGGCCGTGTGCCAGAACATGGGCATCGGCAAGGACGGCACGCTGCCCTGGCCGCCGCTGAGGTACGGGGGGGAGCGGCGCTGCGGGGTGATGAGGTGGAGGGGGACGACGGGGGGGGGGGACGGGACTACAAGTCCCAGCGTGCCCCGCGGCGCGGTGCCGGCCGGTGTGGGTTGCGAGGCCGCGCGATGCGCGCTGGGAGTTGTAGTTCAGGTGGGAGGCGGGAAAAAGGCACGGCGTGTTGCTGGTTTCCCCGTGGGTCCGGGCTGGGGGGGTCCTGGGGGGGTCCCCATGGGGTCCCGGCCCAGAGCGGCCCCTCACAGGCAGGGCCGGGGCCAAAGGTCCCGCTCCGGACATGGCGCCGAGCCCGGCCCGCTCCCTGCCCCTCGGCTCCCTCACGCCCCCCCGGCGCTGCCCCGCAGCCGCTGCCAGGGACAGAAACGCAATTTAATCCTAAATCCTTGTAACCCTCTGCCCCTTCTCTCGTCAGGAACGAGTACAAGTACTTCCAGCGGATGACCACCACGTCCCACGTGAAAGGTAACGTGTGCCGAGGTGCCGCGGGCACCCTGTTGTTAGGTTCCTGTGGTGTCGGTCACAGAGAACAGGTAATTTCGCTTCAGCCACCTCAAAAGTTAAGCTTCTGCAAGCAGCCTGCCCTTCCACACCCTCCCACGCCTCACCATCATCCATGTTTCACAATAAAAGCAGGCGGGGAATTACCTAGCACACTCTCTTGTTCGTATGTCTTATGCTTCAACAGAACCAATTTGTGTTTTGATATAAAGAAGACAAAAGAAGATTATATTTTTTTACCCAAAAGTACTTTACCCCTTCATAAAAAATGCCAGGTTGTTTCAGCTAAGCGGGGAAACTGGAGATGAATCCAAATCCAATAAATACAATCAAAGTCCTGCTACCCCAACAGGGTAGACAACAAAGTTCTGCCTACAGCTCTACCCCTGAACAAGTACAAAATGGCAAAGTTATTATGTGCTGAATATTAGCAGGCTTTTTAATTTTTATTTATTATCTTTTTCCAGGCTGTGATAGCTTATCTGGCTTGTTTGCTGTGTAGTTCAGCCTTGGCCATTCATTACACCACTCTGACCCTTGTGACATTAATTTTGCTTGTTTGTCTGGGTGCTGAAGCCATCCCAGCATGCCAGAAAACCCGAAGTGTACTGTCAATATGCAGCACCAATATTGCAGCAATATACTGTATGTCTGCACAGAGTAATATGTATCTGTGCTGGTAATGTGTAGCAATAATGTTTGGGCCCAATGAGACCTTTGCAGCAAGGTAATATCACAGATGATTTGGTGAAAGAAAGCCAGTTACTGAAAGGTCAAAAAGGTTGTGGAAATCAGCACCAGCCCGTGGGTACGGGAATGCAGGGGCTGGAAACAGCCAGCTTGTTCTGTCTGCTTTTCTGCTGGAGGAGAGTGAAGCCTTGCTGCATTATTCCTGCTCCCCTCTCACATGTCTTTAGTGTTGGTTTGAATTTTGTTTGAGCCATTTCAATTCTATAACCCAGCAGACCAACCAGGGTACGTACTGGTTGGGCGTCTGCAGGAGCTGCCAGTGCAAGGTATGCAGTAGGAGCAGGAAGGAGGAATTGGGAGAGGAAGGTTGGGACCTCTCCGAGCCATGTGAGCTCTCTGCAGCTGGTGGGATCGGGGCTATGACAGACAACAGGCTTACCTTCTGTTTTTTTGCTGCTTCTGTTAGTCAATAGGGTCACTCTCCTGTGTTTGTTCTTTTTTTTTCTTTTTCCCACGCTGCTATAAAAAATACCATACAGCAAAATGTACATGTTCACAAAACTTCTGGGAAGCCTAACATGTGCCCATGACATATGGTGACATATTTCCACGAACATAAGTCTTTTTATTTATCTAGTTTCCACCTTACCTGGCACAAATAACCCATTACCAAAAACAAACAAACAAAAAAGATATTTTAAATACAATTAAAAAAAATGCTTCATCCTGCTTGCAAGTCTTTTGATAAGCTATGATCTTAAATGTCAGGCAGTTAGGTTTCTTTGTCAACAGACCTTGTGATGGATGATGCTTCCATAAATCTTTACAGCAAGGCTACCACCTTTAGCTCAAAAAAGTGACCAGTCACTGATTTTTCAAAAGGGGAAGTAAACCATAGGGAAGTATCACCTGATCTTGCTTTTAGTCTGCTTGTGTGCCTGCACTGATGACTACTGTAAATTAGATATTGATCTAGGTAAATATTTGTTCTGACCCCTTGGGTGTCCCTCTGAGAATCTCTGTGAGGAAAACCATCCTTTTCAGAACTTTTGTGTTTCCTGCTAGTGGTCTCTGCTACAAAAAAAAAAATAAATAAATAAATTTGACAGTGCTGTACATCTCTTTGTTCATGCAGCTTATCTGCAGGACAAGTGTGTTTAGGCATGGCACATGGACAGCCAGAACATCAGTTCTCTGGTGTGCCAAGAAGCAGAGAAAGTAGCTGTGTGAAAATGCTCTTTTCTTTTCAACAGAATCCCTCCTGCTTTGTAGCACAGTAATAAGCTTCCTCCTGCCTTTTGTGAGTCTCAACCACCACGTTTATTTCTCTGACAACACCACTTGCCAGTAATGAAGGGAAGTTCTGATAGCCCTCTGCTCAAGAGGATGTGTGTGAGAGATAATTGGGCTATGCATCTTGTGTTTGGTCAGAAATAATACTGAAGGGTGAGTTTTAGGGTGTGATTGAGTATCTGTTGGACACCTGCTTTAAATTTAATTTGTCTGGTTCTTCTCCCAAAAGTTGTCCTTTTACCTGGCTGCTTTTTTTCTTAATACCTCTCAAACCTGGTAACTATTTCTGATCAAATAATTGGAATGCTGGAACATGCAAACACCAAGTCAAGTTCTGAATGCCACTTTTGCATTTAAAAAGAGACCAAAAATGTTTATTCATTCTTTGAGAACTCTGACATTGTGAGTTGGTCCCACACATGGAGATGAATGTGGTGTCATAACTAGCAGAGCTCATGTTTATGTAATGGACAGTGACATGCCTTTTGTGTTTTTCTTTGTTGTTGTTGTGTTTTATTGTTGTTTTGTTTTTTTAATTTCAATTTTGCAAGTTTACAGTGTGAATGAGATTACATTGGTGTCAACTGCCTGCCAACGCTTTGAGGCCACAAACCTGTTCTTTTGTGCCTGTGACTCATTTCAGAATTGGGGCATGAGCATGTACTTTTGTTAACTGCTGAAATTGATTTCGGAAGGGGGAGGGAAAGTCCAGCAGATGTCACTAAGCAACTAAACAAATTTAGTACAGAGCAAAAGCACCATTTAAATAAATGCTTTCTCTCTTACTCAGGTAAACAGAATGCACTGATAATGGGTAAAAAAACCTGGTTCTCCATTCCTGAGAAGCATCGTCCTTTAAAAGACAGAGTTAATATAGTGCTCAGCAGGGAGCTCAAGTATGTATGATGAATAATAAGCCTGTAAAACTTAACAAAGCTGTGCTTAAAGATATGTATAGCAGTACCTCATAAAGTAATTCTCAATGTAACGTGTTCTATATCTGGTTAGGAAGCACCTCTGCTATTGGCTCTGAGTGATATCACTACCTTTAATTTCTTTAATATTTTTATTTGTTTTCTTAATCATTTCACAAAACAATTATTACTACTTTACATAATAAATAGTAGTCCTAGCTCTACATACAAACCATCTGACACTTTCCAGTATTCTTTTGGACTCATTTTTTTAGTTATATTTCTCTAGTACCTAGTTAGATTGGTGAATTCAATCATCTCTTTTAAGTTTATTATTACTAACATTTAATGTATATGAACCTGTCCTTTTTCAGAGCTGTCTTTCTGAGTACAACACCCACAATCGAAATATTCTTAAATAAAAATGTGTCCACTTGTAATGGTTTATTGCTTTGGAAGTTGTTAGTGAGTTTGGGGCTGAAAGGAGAGGTTGGGGGGGAGGGGATAAGGACTTTTTGACTTGTTTTGCTGAGTGGAATATTAATTCCTAACTAGAATATTAATTCTAGAATTCCAGTAAAAATCTATATTTTAATATATGGATATCTACATTCCTCAGTTATGCTTTTTTTAAAACTTGATAAAAAAATTCAGGTCTATAATTTATAGTGCCTCTTAAGTCACAGTTAGGATTAAATTTTGATTTGTTAAGCAATCCTGCAGTGAGCTGAGAATTCTATCAGCTTAGCAGTAACAGACATTTCAAAATAAAGAACTACTGAGAAACATTTAGTCACTTGTAAATTCAGTGAAATACACTGTATGCCGTGATTGTTTTGATTATTGTGACAAATGGTCCCTTAATAAAACTTTGGTTTTCCTAGGGAAACCCCAGAAGGAGCACATTATCTTTCCAAAAGTCTGGATGATGCCTTAGCTCTTCTGGATTCTCCGGAATTAAAGAGTAAAGTAGACATGGTGTGGATCATTGGAGGCACTTCGGTTTATAAGGTACATTTATAGTACTCTTAAATTATCAGTTTTCTGTGATGGGAGAAAGAAGTTATTTCCACTTTACAAAGTACAGGCGTGAGTCTTTTTTTTTAACTCTAGGTGACCTAGCAAACTCCAGTGACTCCAGCAGAGCAAGTCTTAAAAAGTAAGATTCAACTCAGAAGTTTAAAATACCTGTCCAAGTAGCAACTGTTGCTCTTGCAATGTCATACAGGCATTGTGCTTTTGAGAGCTTTTCTTAACTATTTAAATTGCTAGGTTTTTATGCCAAGACCCATACTGTTTTGTTTATTTTACTGTCATAGTAGACTGGCTCTGCAGAGGATGTAAGAACAAAGAAAACCAGTACAGTGGTTTAAGCTAAAGTACTACATTATATACAGGTGTACAAATAAGAAAAGAGTATTTAAATAGACCTGGCATGTAATAACGTTAGAAATAAGATTAGTTAAGATAAAACGTGAAACTGACTCTTTTCCCTTCCAGCAACCGGCTGTCTCTGTCTGTTCCCACTCCCCAGGTTTCTCTTGGTGTCTGTTTATGTTCCAAAAAGACAATGTGTGCCACTGTATTCTTTTCTCAAAGCCCTGTATAAACAGCCCTGTTTTCCTACAAAAGCAAAGTTCCTTCTCTCCTTAATTAAGGTATTAGATGGTGCAACAAAGTCTAAAGTAAAACCTACCTTCTTCTTGTCCTGTATTTCCTCAGCTATGTTTCTCTGTTCCCCAAAACTTTTCCTCTCATTTTTTTTCTTACACACACACAAAATTTAGCCTTCTTTCCATGCCTACATCCATGTCCCTGAAGCCATCCTTTGAGCCCCTGCACAGTGTACGGTCTGCCATTTAATTCTCAGGTGATTTCTTTCGTTTGTTTCTCATATAAATTGCACTTATCATCAAACAGTACCACAGAAAAGATAATGTACATCAACCCTAGTTCCTTTAGTTCCTTTCACATCAGTCAGGAGAAGCATTCTTTATTCTGATTTTTTTTTTTTAAAAGAAAAAAAGGTGTCAAGTAGGAGTTGTAAAGCAACCTTTTTATGTTTACAATAAAGGAAAATCATCCTGTGGTCATTTCAGGTATGCAGGAAATGTACTCCACTTCTTGTCTGGCACTTGGACTTCAGGTGTGTGATGAAAGTGCCATTGTGCTCCTGGTAGCAAGTTAGGTTGTTAATATTTTTTTGTATGTAGGGTGAGAAAATACATGTTTGAGTATTTCTTGCCTTTCTTCCAGTTTGTGCCCTTTGTGAATCTCTTCTCCGCGTCTTAGGGAATAGACATTTTGGAAAAAAAAAAAAAAAGAAAAAAGAATTCGTAATTACAGTTATACAAAAAAATATCATGCATATGCAAATAGCCTGCAAAAGACTGTTGCTGCTCTACCTATTCATTTATCTGTGTCTTATAGTCAGTTTCATATGTGGTGAAGCCCACCATGCCTTTGATATCCAAATGCACTCAGTCTATAATCAAGTATTATATAGCAATAAATTGTCCTTCACTCTCAACCATTAAAATGCCTGCTTCCTGGTAATAAGTGGAAAGTTTATTTCTGGAGATAGATTCTCTTCATATTGGGCATAATTGCCCATCATGAGCAAGAGACCGGATTTGGCTTCTTTATGTAATTCTGCCTGATGCATAATGTGAGCAGAAGCATTTACACCTTCTGTACATTAGCCACTTATTCATCTAGTGCTGTAAAAAACGATAATTTTTGCTTGTTCATAGAGGAAATTCTGTGTTGTCGGCTTTTAATTTAACTGTTTTTCTAGTGTCTGGATGATAGAAAACAATGCCATTTTTGATACCATTACTAACCATTAGTTTTATTATAAATAGGCAGTTTTGATCAGGACTACTTTTTCAACATATTGCTGTGCTGATCAGCATAAGGAGTGTGGTTTAAAATTTCTGCTGTTTTCCCTCCTTCGAGTGTCTACTCAGGATGTTTCAAAAGAATTTGTAATTCATTAGGGAGAAATCTGAAGTTTTATGCAGATTCCTGCATCCAAACTATCTTTGTGACCTTATTTGAGAGGGTTTGATGGAAACCATGCACTTCTACTGAAACAGCAGGTAGTATTTAAGTGCTTGTATTGAAGATGCACAATGGATTGCTGGAATATTTCCATTCTATCATGTAGAGAAGCGTGGGAAGTAAAAACACCGATTGGTAACTGAAGTGAATCATTTTATTTAGTAATTGTAGGTACTTGTTTTTAAAGCATTATTTTGATCTTACTGCTTTGAATGTCTCAAAGATTTAAGTCTGCTTGTGTTCAGTAAGTAGCAGTCCGTGATGGAGAAAGTGACTGTAAGTACTTCAGCTAGGAAGTGCAACAGGAGTGGTTTGAAGCAGGTAGTGCTGAGGGCATATGGCATTTCTGCTTGTAGCAGTTTGGGGCTTTTAGCCCAAAGTTCAGATCTTTCAAAATAGGTAGATTTTTATGAGGACAAACCTTGATGACAAGAGCACTCTGCTCTAGAAAGCCCCATACTTGAATTTCCACGTTTCTCGTGCAAATGATCATCCCAACCACCATCAGGTCCTTTTTCCAGTCCTTACCTGGGTTGCTTCTGCTCCTGCTCATTCGGAAGTAACACTGGTGCCTGCTGAATAAATCCTCTTTTGCATTTGAATACAGCTCTGCAACAGAGCAGCAAAGAGGTGTTTTGCATCAGGAGGAGCCAGTCCATGATGACCCCATTGAGAAAGGCACTCAGACTCTAACCTGACATTTAAAACACCGTTTTATCAGAGCTAACCCTTTAAAGAAAGACGGAATAGTGTAGGTAATGTTAAATCCCTTTAGATGCTGGGGACCCCAAGCTGTGCAGCCTCAAATCCACGTAGATGGATCACAAACTCCTCAGTCTACAGTGGTCTTCCTGCCAGGATCACTACAGGAGAGAATGGTGAGCTCAGTGTACCCTTGTTGCACAAGCCTGGCATATCTGCAGCTACAGAGCTGTGCTGGGGTGGACCAAGTTCCCAGCTGCGTGGGTGTGGAAGGGACACAGGTTTCCAGCCTGTCTCTCTGACCTGCTGGTGCCTGCTGTGCTGCTTTGCCCAGCACAGGCACACAGAAGTGCTCGACGCTCTCCAGTTTGGCCTGCTGACCTCAGCAATAGAGGTGCAAGGAGTGGGACAGAGGCAAGGCGCCGCTGCTGCTTCTGCAGCTGCTTCCTCAGGACTACAGAGGGAAAACATCCTGCTTGTTTCTGAACATTTACAGGATGCAGTGCAGCTGCCTGTGGCTTGTGGCCCTCTTGCCCACTCTCCCTGTGTTCTCAAGGACACAGGTTTCTCCAGGGTCAAAGGGGTACTGACATAAGCTTGTTTCTGCCTCAAGTCCTGTGAAGAACAGAAGGTAAGCTCTGAATGTGGTGGCCATCCCATGTTCTCATGCTACTCTGTTCAGCTGCTTACTGTGGGAAACTGTCTCTTCTGGAACTTGTTGTCCTCTGCATTTTGGTGGCAGCAGGGACAGATGAGTAGTGTTGGCATTAGGAAGTGAAAATAGAAGGGATTAAAAACAGCTTCCATGGTCCACTGAAGAGACTGGTTGAAAAGCCTCCTTCTGCTTCAAAGCGTCCACAGGGATAAGCTTTTGATGTGGCTGTTTGTTGTGCCAGGCCTTGCTAAGGACAGCCTTCATCTTCTTAAGTGCGTCTTAACACTGATCACCTCATAAGATTTGTAACCTCCCGGAACGGCCATAAAGTGTAATGCTGCCTCCAAGGAAGCTTTTGGATTTCTCACAGCATGGGTTTACAAGTTTAATTACCTCGGCTCTCAGCTTGATGCCAAGCTGGGTCTTCCGAGTTCCAGAAGGTGTTGGTGCTGCTATTGATTGCATGGACGAGAAGGAGCAGCACAGCAGCCCGGTGAGGGCTAGCAGGTCATAGCAATTACAAAGTCATTTTATGGCATGAGAGGCACTCCATGGTTTTGCGTGAGCACTTGATGTTTTGAGAGCCTGCTGCTGGCTCAATGAGTGCTTGTGTGCCGGACAACTTGTGGTGGTGATTCACTCATTGTCCCTTGAGTTCCTATTAGCAGTTGGAGCATATCAGATAAGTTCCTTAAGCAGACTTCTTGACTTGGTTTCAGCCCCAAGAAATGTAGTTCATACACACCAAGATTGCTCCTTGGTGCAACAAAAGGACAGACAATTGGAAGATCGATTTCAAAACCACATTTCTGTTCCGAGCTGAGACACCAGTGTGGATGCACTCTGTGTGGAAGCACTGTCTCTTCAATTGTCTCTTAATTGAGAGGTTCAGGACTTGGCTTTGACTCTGAAAAATAGTGCTGCTTGGAGGTCCTAAGGATGTCTGCTCATTTTAAATTAGATCAGTCTTTTTTAGTTGGATTAAACTGGGTATTTTGAATTGATTTAGAACAACATTGAGATTTTACTAGGAATAGGAACTATAAGTCCAGCATATCCTCAAATATTAAACAGTGCTTTTATTTAAAAAAAAAAAAAGAAAAACAAAAACAGAAAACACATCTACTTGTGTGGATGAAATGGTCTTACGATACAATGTTTTTGGAGTGTTTAATGTAAAACCTATTTTGTAAAAATAGCCAAACACAACCTCCAAAGAATGAACCCAGCAGTGGGAAAAGCTAGCAACAAAACTTTAAAAAAATAAAAAATGTATGACTCAGGTCCTCATAACCAAGGCCTCTTCAGTGACACTAAAACAGGCTATATGTCAAACAGGTTTTCACCTTGATAAAACATTTTTTTCTACAGCATCTCAAACATTTAAAATTGTCTCTTCTAATTTATATGTTCCTACTCAGCTTGTTGCTTTCTCAGTGCCTCGGAAGCAAACAATGACACTCAAGGTCATATTGCTGAAGTACAGAATTGTATTCATGTATTAAATTTGGAGAACTTGTAATTTCATAACAGAACAAAAAGTTCTCCTTTCATAAGTTTTGTTATTTTTGATGTTGAGTTAATACCTAGGCTGGGCATAACAGAAAATAGATGCCACTGATAAATCGTGTTTGGGGAAATTATTCAACAAAGAGGCTTGAGCTGGAAAATTAAATTTCCAGTAATCTCTGAGGGAAAATGTTATCTAATATTCATGCTCAGGTGTCTTCCTATGTATTAGTATTTGACATATTGGGTTTGGTAATCTACCCTCTTTCATTCTTCAAAATTATTGAATTATGAAGTTGCTATTCATATTTAGTGCAGCAGGTCTCTTGCAGATGATTAATTACCCTCTTAAACAGAGTTTCTTGACTAAGCATATACGCTTCACTGGGTTCTGCGTGCCCTGAGTGGGTTGTGGATGCCACATTTGCTAAGCTTCAAATCTTTGTTGTACCATAAAGATCACTTCTTAGTAATTTGAGTCACTAGTTCTGCTGTGATTTTTTTCAAGCCTGCCCAAACTTTGCTAACTAGTACATGTATACTAAGATAACGCATTTTAAGGATTAAATTTTAGTATGTCTGAATTTCCTACAGACCATAAAAGAAATCTCTTCCCTGCACATAAGACAAAGTGATTTTAAACTGCCTACCTCCTGAAGTAGAGACTAACAGGTGCGTTACCATCGTTTTTTTCGAAGAATTGCGTTCAGTCAGAGATGTGACCAAGGACTGAGAACCACTTAGGAAGGAGCTACACGGGTAGCCCATTTTTCTGCGGTAAGGTGCTGTGCCCTTCTTGCATGTTGCAGTGCAGTGTGTTGTTGTTTCCTACAAGAACATGCTGCAAAGAGCAGGCTCACCTGAGCTGTGTGAAGCCATTGACGTGGAGGGCGTCATGCTAAAGGCCTGAAGCATTTTCTGCTTTGCGAGGAATCAGTGCAGAAAGCACAGTACTGCATTGGCTGCTTTGTTATTTCTGTTTCAGACTAATCAGTATGGCTTAATCCTATTAAAACTCTCAGCAGCTAGTAATATTACCTCGTGCAAAGTAAAACTAAGCCACAAATAAAGGGCAACATCCCAACATCAGGTCTTTGCATGGAAACTAAATTCTAGATATACACTGAACTGTGTTATGGAGGGGTTCAGGCTGGATGATAGGCAGAGTTCTTCTGGCCTATGGAGAGAACCGCTTAGGCAGCAATTGGCCATGACAATGTCGGTACATTTCAAGGAAGGAGACTGGTTGTACCGGCTGTATTTTCTTTCCCTGTCCCACCAAACTCATGATAATCTTACTTTAATATGCAGACGTGAGTCCTGGGCAGTTGTCTTTCCAGAGAAGACTGCTGTCTTCCCAGCATGTAAGCAAGTGTAACTTTGTCCCTGTAGTGCCACTAAATACTTCCTTACAGAATAATTTTCCCACGTGTATTTCTACAAACAAAACAACAGCAATGGAAAGACAGTTTAACTCTATTCCTTTGACCTTCAGGTGTCTTTTGAGAACAGAATACAGCCATCATAAAGCAATTCCCTAACATCTCTTCTATATAAATGTGACAAGGTTAAAGCATTACAGCTGATGGGACTATCCTTCTATAGAAATCTGTTTTCTAAAAATACATCCATAACTAATGTAGTTATGCCTCTAGTCCATGCTTCTTTCTCTTACCTTGTTGCAAATAAAATCAGAAGAAACAGAGCCACAATGTTAGCAATGGACTAGTAGATTAATTAATAATTTCTTGTAAAAGTTGAAGAACTTTCTTCAGTTTAGCATCTTTATGCTTTCACAGACTTAAGAGAGACACATCCAGCCTTTCCAGTGCACTCTTCAAACTAAAGTTTTTAACACTGGAAGGAAAGGTGTAATGTTCCTATCGTTCTTTGTTTGGTTGTTGTTCTGAACTAACACCGAATTTGACATTCCTCTGGGGAGAAAAATTTAAAAATGGTTAATGTATGAGACAGAATTGCAGTCCATGGGGAGGAAGCGTTTTTGAAGGTGCTTCATGGTGAATAACCTTATCGTGATTATCACAGCTACCCTTCCAACAGAGAAGGTTTAAGTTTTACCTAGGTGGGACCTAGAATTTCAGGAGCTCTTTAGCTGTGAGATTTTTTTTTTCATACATGATGTGTATATTACTGGTCTCGTGGCTTCAGAAATGCAGCTTGCAATATGCATATGAAGAGTCAGAAAACAGAATGCAGGTGGACAGAACGTTTCCTTTGAAATTTTCTCTTTTGTGTTGTTCTGGCATTTTGCTTGGATTGGCAATGTTGTCTAGAAGCAGAAAGACACTTGAAAAATAAGTGCTTCACATAGTTACTTTCCCTATTTTATCTACTTTATGTAATCAGTCGACGATGGGAAGGAAGAAGCGATGTGCATGTGTCCTTCTAAAACCAGCAAATCTTTGAATGACTGGATTTAATTCGTCCCTTCTGCAGCAATTGGTCGCTATGCCCTCCAGTGTGCAGCAGTTTGGTGATAAAATCTATAAAAGATTAATTTTCTATATAGTACTTTTGTAAAACTGCTCGTAATGTGCAGCTATTTGTTGTGGAGCTTTAGGGTTGTTTTAACCTGTGTTCTACAAGGACAACTAATTCAAGGTAGTAGTTCTTTAAGTGCAGACAGAGACTAATCTTGTATGGCTGCCTGTCCAATAAGGCTGGAAATTATGGGGAAAATAATTCCTGGGTCATCTACTTCTTGATGTATGATTCAGAGTCAGGTCTATTGACGGTTGCCTAGAAAAGAGCAAAATGACAAGGGTATGCTAAAATCTTTTCACAGGGATATAAAGGCTTATGTGAGTAATAAAGGACTCTGGCTCACGTACGGGGGTGACTTGCCTGGGACAAGAGGACCAGTCCCAACACCAGCTCTCCTGTCCTCCCTTTCTTTTGGGAAGTCATCTCTGAGGAATGGCTGTGGTGTTTCTGAAGGAACAGATCAGCAGCTATGGCTTTAATAGACTGTGCTCTAAAATGAGGCAAAATCAACTTTGCTTTCCTTATTTCATTAAACTGTAATACCTTAAACGGTTCTGTAGCTGCTACATTGGCGGGTGAGCCTGTGAGGAGAGCAAACACTCTCACAAGAGAACTCCCCAGAGAAGCTAGTACAGGTACAAATACCATCCTAGGACAATTTAGTGGATTGTGGTGGGAAAGCAAAATAAATGCAAGTCATACCAAGAATGTCTTTGAGATCCAGTGTGGCAAAGTGGTGTTTTCTGTTGATTCAGGGGCAGAGAGTTGCACAGCTGTTTGATCCACTCAACCTGTGTTACCCTTCGTCTGCAACAGAGGCCGCTCTCTGGTCCCCGTTGGGCTAAGTTCAGCTGCCCGTCCAGCAGCTGTGGCCAGGCACTTGTCACTTTCTTCCCTGACCTGTCTTGCTGGTAGAGAGTTCTTGCTGAAGCACTGGAAAAATTCCCATTAAGCTGAGTAGGAAATGGATTTATCCACCTGCTGCAAAAGAAAAGTATCTCGTTTTACAAGGTGGTGTTTTTAATTTTGTGAAGCAACTTACTCTTTGATCATTCCACGTGATGCTTCTCCTTCTGTGGCCTGCCCATAGATAAAAAGTAAATTGTATTTGTTTACAAACTAGTTGTACATCAGTTCAGTGCTGGTGGGTATTGGTATGCTGTGACTTACCCCTTTCATTTTAAGGTATTCTGTAGTAATAGAGCTGCTTTCCTAGAAATGAGCTTTTTGGTAACACTACTGATTAATTTTATTGGATAAAATTTGCAATTACTTGGTTCCTGCACTTGTCAAAGTTGTACCTAATAGCATGCTGCATGGTGAATCACTTCTAACAAAGCATTACTGATTGCCATGAAGGGAAACAGGGAAACAGCTGTAAGCATTTCAACAAATTTGTTGTACTCAGACACCAGGATAGCTTTTTGAACTCAAGAGTTTGTGTGCATTTGTTAGGGAGGAGCTCACTTTACAGTTGTCTTTACAATCTTTTTCATTCGAGGAACCTGAAAATTCTCTGGTGCTGTTACAAGACTTTCAAAACATACTACCACTTTGCCATAATCCAGAGATCAAACCTGGATGTTAAATTGATATATAACTTGATCACTGGGATTTCAGACTTATGCAGACTAGAAGTAGCCTATGAATCCTTAGCAACATTAACAAAATGTAAAAACTCACTGTCATGTGCAGGCCTCTTCTCACCAATGGAAATTTACTGTCTTTCAAGGACATATAATACACACACTTTGCTTGTTGAGACAAGGCCATACTGCTTCTTTCTTCTCACAGGACTTCTCATAACTTTTTCTTAATTAATTAATTTAATTAATTTAACTATTTTTTTCAGAGCCCAGAGCTCTGAGACCAGGTCTTGCTGCCACTTAGCAAGTGGAACTGGAACACGATGATGAGGAGGAGATCTAGAGTTCAGTTTTCAGTGCTTTGGTTAAACCTTGTATACAAACAGTAGATTAGTTTCAGTTCTAGATAACATAATTTTAGTGTGCAAAATATAAGTAGAATCTCTCCCTAAGCCTCATCTTTTTGTTTGTTTTGCATGCTGCTGTGGTGATGTCTGGAGCAGACAATAAGAATTCAAATAATTGTTAAAGAAAATAGCATTTCAAATGAGAATGTATATTTGATATTGTCTTACTTCAAATAGTGCTTTAACACAAGATTATTAAAAATGTCATTAAACAAGAATAATACTTCATGAATAGTTTAGCTGTTTTACATGGAGCAATGGAATTTTAATTATTTTTTTCTTTGCTTTTAAAGGCAGCAATGGAGAAGCCAATTAATCATCGATTGTTTGTGACAAGAATTTTGCATGAATTTGAAAGTGACACGTTTTTTCCAGAAATTGACTACAATGTCTACAAACTTCTCACAGAGTAGGTATCAGAAGGGAGACTTAATAATTACTTATTCTGCATGTGTAAGGATCCTACTGAAGCCATGTTCTGTTTTAAGTTAGGGGTGCTTTTCACTGTATTTTTCTTTGTTGTATTTTAGTTGTATTAAAAGTTGTATTTTACATAGATCTTGGAATTTATACCACACTCAGAACAGACAGAATTTTTGAATTTTTTTGATTCTTCAGCCTCCCATAACCTTTACAATAAAGGATTGCATTTCTCAGTTTGAAGATGCTTGAAAAGCAGATTACTTATTCTCTCTCACTGTAGAATTACTTAAATATTTACTAAGCTTTGTATCTCTCAGTATGCTGTTAGTGTTAAGCAGCTAAGTTTCTGCCATTCACTACAGTTTCTTATATGTTATCCTTGTCACATTCTAGTCATGCTTTTATGTTCTTTCAAACAAGATCACATCCAACAGGCAGTGGGGAGGTACCAAAAGTACAAATAGATGCCTCCAAAAGCAACACAAGGACAGGAACCCTTCTTCATCTTGCTGCTCCCATTTTTGTTTCCAGCTAATGACAGGCCAGCAGCAGACAGAATGAATGGCAAGTCAGGTTCTCTGCTCACAGCCCAGGGCACAGGAGTGGATTTGCACTGAGTTGGCAGAGAATAGGTGGGGGCAGCACAGAAGGATGCAGGAGAGGCAAAGTGAGTGGGGAGCGTGAGTCACCTTTCTCAACTTTAACATATTCTGAAGTGCTCTGTGATGTGTAATATCCTAGTCTAGTGTAATATAATTATCTCTGACCCAAAGTTCTTTCCTCTTTCTCTTGGTTGTTTCCTAGGTATATATTAGTTTTGGTCGATGAATTGAAATCAGAATTTGGTCTTAAAACATTAATTATGAAGTAGCAGATAATTCGCCTACTGAAATGGAAGCCTAACAGAGGCTGACCCAGCAAATACAATTTAAAATTTCTTTCTCCCTCAATGTCAACATTACTCATACTCTGTCACAGGGAATGGAAGAGATTTAAGAGTATCTATTAATAAAAATTGTTTTAGTAACTTTGGAATAGAGGGGAACACTTTGTAGCAGGTAACAATCACCGGCTTTAAGAAGCTCTCATAGACCTGTAGAAAGCCTTTACCATAGCATTCCCTCTAGACCATCTAGACAAAAGCAAACAAAAAAATACAAAACTGTCTATGTCACCTCTGCCTTTACCAACATTTTAAGTAATATGGGAGGCTCCAATCAAAATTTTATTTGTTTTTTATTTGTCTTGTTTGTTTTGCATGTCTACTTCCTCAGTTTAAAAAGATGTACGTACAAGTTGCTGATAGTAGCATGAATCACATGTGACATGTTTCCCAAAAATAGTTTGTAGCTAATATACACGTATGTGTGGTAAGGATTAATTTTCATCTCCTTTTGACCAGACAACTCTCTATTCCGATTAATTGGATAAATTAGTGGTGACTTGCAATTATATTATTATCTACTTTTTGTCATTTGCTTTTTCTCTTTCCCTTTCTCTAGATACCCAGGTGTTCCTGCTGAAGTCCAGGAAGAGAATGGCATCCAGTACAAATTTGAAGTGTATGAAAAAACTGTCTTGGCACAATAAATGAGTCTTTCTGTACTTCTACATAAGGGCAGGCATTTTAAATTATAAAATCTAATTGAGTGGAAATATATATTGCATCACTGTGAGAAAATCCTACTTGACAGTACAATAGTTCAACGGTGAAAGATTCCAGAAAACACACCCCACATCACAAATATACATCCTGCAGGGGAAATATGAGGGTGGTCAGCAGCAGCTGCAGCTCCAACCCTGACATTGAGAGCCTACAAGCACAGATCCCTACCACCCTTTCATTGCAGATCAGTCTGTGAGCAGGAAAAAAGAAAAAAAAAAAAAAGTAACCCTAAAAACTGTGATGACTTCTTCCCCAAAGCATTTTAAAAGCATTGTGTTATGAAGCATTCTTATGGGACATACAAGTAACATTGACCTTAATGTTGCACTAAGTCCCAGTTCTAACATCAGTGAGAATTGCACTGGACATTGACAAGTTTTACAGCTTGACTGTACAGCACAGCATAACAGTGGCCCGATTTCTAAGAGAAGATTAAAAGTTGATTTGGTTTGCTTTTGAAAAGCAAAAACCAAGTTTCATGTATAAGAGAAAAACACTTAGAATATCAGCTATGGATACCCCTTGAATTCTTTATAATAAATTGATACAAAGCAATAAACTGATGCAAAGAATAATTTTTGCAGTATCTGTACCAATTTGTCTTAGTTTACTCTGTTTCTTCCAAAATGTTAACACTGTAAGTACTTTTCTATGTTGATCTTCTTGTTCTGGATGTGCTGACTTTACATCAATCAATAAAGAATTAAACATCAACGTTATATGGTTGCGTTATATAGGAGTAATACTATTTTTTAATTTGCTAACATACAGCAAAAGGGAAGGAAAAACACTGTTACCAAGGAGATTGTGTGTTTTTTTCAGTATTTTTTTATATTTTGTAATGTAAGTCACAGTGACCCTGACAAGAGAAAATAACCTCCCAAAAGCATTTATTATGTGCCGGTTAATATCAAAAAACAGGTCAATGTTAAAAGCTCTGCACAGCTTATCTGCAAAGTACTGTATTTACAGCAACTGACATTTATTTAAAGTGGAAGCAAACACTTTAGGCAATGTTAGATTGCACAGTGATATTCTCGTGAACATAGATTAGAAAGTTTCTGCCTAAGCGTATATCGGATGAGATACTGTCAAAAGTTTGCAGAACCACTCTGGTTTTGTTGAAGTTTTGCTTGGATACAAGCAATTCTGCAAGGGACATATGTAGTTTCTCTGTGTCTTTGGAGTAGCTAATTTGTCTAATTTGTCCCCAAATTAGCTACCCTCACTTGTCAAATTCTACAAGAAATGAGGTTGGTGTGTGATTTGAGGAAATGAGAATTTTTGGAACAATACTGCAATTTCTACTAACAACTGTTCATAGCATGTTCGTGACAGGTCTGTTAGTATGCCACCCTGCCAACAACGTGCAAGTTTTGTTTGCATTTGTTCTTTCACGACACTGCATTTAGATGGCACCTTTTGCATTAGATCTTTTTGATATGCCTTACAAGCTTCAATTACGAATTATGAATATGCGTGCAGTGAAGTTAGGTCCAAAAGAAATGCATTCATCCTGAAGACCACCTACATGTAAATACCAACCACCACAGGGTTAAATGCTTACTGTTTGAAGAAGATGGATAGACAGAAGGGTGTAGGCCTCCATACGTGTCAGAAGCACATGGGACAGTTGGCTGGCAGGTGTATCATTTCCAGTGGATGATTACTCTGCAGATTTTTTTTTTCTGTGCCCTTTTATAGATACCTTAGATTGTTAATGCAAAAAACAAACAAGAAACACAAGGCCAGAGCTACTAGCTGGCATTTGTGTGGCGCCTTGTTCAAAAGCAGTGCTTCACTGGCTGACAGGTGGGTTGAAAAAGCATGACACAGGCTGATTGTCTGCTGCTCACCTAAACCAGGCATTGTTCCTGTCACCTCCCCATATATGAATATTCTATATTACTGCTGGGAAAAAAATAATAATAAAATAAAATAAAAAAGATCTTTTGTTCCAAATACAGCTTTCCCATGTTTTGTTTACTCCCATACCTCAGTGATGTGTGATGCTGTGAAAAGCCACGGGTTCCCATTATGCCTAGTGCATGGGGAAACGTCATGTTTTTCTCCATTTCCATGCAGCTAAGTGCAATGAACAGCGTCATGAGTGACAGTGAAATTACCGATCACCAAGAAAGGTATAGTACAGATATAATTTAATCCACCTCATTCATGCTTTCCCAGGAACAAAGTGTTCTAAACAGATTAAAAAATTAATTTTTAAGGATAATAGTAGTTTTAACAAGATAGCCAAAACCAGAGAGTCTGCATAAGAGGTGAAAAACAAACCATTAGTGTTTCTGTTGCTTGTCTTTTATTCATTATCTCTCTTATCTGAAAGTGAATGGCAATTTCCATTTGGTAGTAGAAAGCTAATGTTTTAAGTAGCTCACTAGTACTGTTACAGCCCTAGTGTATTCAAGGACAGAACTGGGAACATTCCAACAACAAATCTCTGTCATGGAGAAAAATCTATGGAGAAAAAAAAAAAAAAAAAGGTACATATTAAGTAATATGAGTTTCCTAATTTAAGTAATATGAGTTTCCTAATTTAGACAGCAGAATATTATTAGTATATATTCAGAACACAAGGAGAAATCGGGAAAGGAAAAATGGCAATTATTAGCTTATGCATGTTATCTAAGGAAAGCATCGAGAGCATTTGACATGAGCTCCTAATTGGGACCAGACTACCATGTTGTCTTCATCAGACTGCAGCAAATTTGTCAAAGGCTTAAATCTAAAACCAAAATAATTCTGAAGGGCTTAAAAGCAGTGCTAATGGAAAAGGAAGATATGAGCTGATTTGGAGCTGATATCAGCTGATTTGGAGAGGGGGAAAAGGCTACAGAAAGAGTTGATTATCCATCAGTGCAGAAAATGAGGTGGCTAAGAGGAATCTAGAAGAAAACTAGAAGGCACTTGCCTTATACAGTCGTGCTTTAGCTGTATCTGCTTGCCCAGCAGTACTGTGGGGATAAAGCCTACCAAGTCAAGGTGCACTCACAAAAATCTTCTGAAGAGGCAGGTCGTGGAACAAAAGAGTGAAAATGGGGAAAGAGAGGTAGGGAAAAAAAAATCTAGAAGGATTACACAGCTTCTTGTGTTAGTTTGCTCTCTAAGTAAAATTATTACAGTGGGAACATTTTCAAACTGCCCCAGGGTACAGCACTTGTAAGATGATGTGACAAAGAATTTGAGAAGTGAAGAATTTTCAGAATTTGGATGTTTCAGTAACTGCATTTGTCAGCTACACTGAAATCCTAAGATACAAAATCTTATCCTGAGGTGCCCAAGCTACATCTGAAAGCACAAGTCCTATCCCAGAGTATCCAGTAGCCTAAGACTCAGCTCTGTGCCCAGGCTGGTCTTCTGCTTCTCTTGGTGGAAAGCAGACATTTCTGTAGCTCCACATGAGGAACCTACTAGCTTTTCTTGGCCTTTCCTTTTCTGCTCTGGTGAGGCCGCACCTCGAGTGCTGTGTTCAACTTTGGGCCCCTCACTACAAGAAGGACATCGAGGCCCTGGAGTGTGTCCAGAGCAGGGCTACAAAGCTCGTGAAGGGCCTGGGACACAAGGCCTGTGAGGAGCAGCTAAGGGAGCTGGGGGCGTTTGGTCTGGAGAAGAGGCTCAGGGGAGACCTCATTGCTCTCTGTAGCTGCCTGAAAGGAAAGGGTGGGGAGCTGGGGGTCGGCCTCTCCTCACAGGTAACCAGTGATAGGACCAGAGGGAATGGCCTCAAGTTGCACCAGGGGAGGTTCAGGTTGGCAATGAGGAGACGTTTCTGCTCAGAAAGAGCAGTCAGGCACTGGAGTGGAGTCACTGTCCCTGGGGGTGTTCAAGGAGAGGTTGGACGTGGTGCCTGGGGACATGGTTTAGTGGGTGACATTGGTGGTAGGGGGATGGTTGGACCAGATGAGTTTGGAGGGCTTTTCCAACCTTAATGACTCTGTGATTCTGTGGTTCTGTGTAAGCAAAGTTTGTAAGATATCTTTTATTAGATTAACTGACATGGTCAGAAAGAGAACAGACAAGCTTTCAAACTCCGAGTCTTTCTTTTGGTTATATTCTTGAGACTTTTTTTCAGGAAATACTCAAGTGGTCCTTTCTACTGATACAGCTGGGCCAGCAGCTCCTAGTGATGACCAAACAGGAGCTGTAATATCGTTAGTCTTCAGCTAGACCTAGATGAGATGTCCACAGGTGTCCTAAATGCCCCAGAAATTCAGTCATGCTCTCTCTGGCTCCAGGCTGGGCCATTCAACACGCTCGCAGAAGAGAATGCTACATAAATAAAATAAAATAAAATAAAATAAAATAAAATAAAATAAAATAAAATAAAATAAAATAAAATAAAATAAAATAAAATAAAATAAAATAAAATAAAAAATAAAATAAAATCTCCTGAAAACTATTTCTTGTGAAATAAGCTTGAAAGAGAGCTTCATTTTCGTAAGTGGAAGAAGTGAGTTTTGATCACTCTGTTTGATCTTTTTTGGTTTTGTTCAGAAAGGTTAAAATTTGAATCAAGAATCCTAGGTAGAAAAGGTCATGACTTTAGCATACTTAGTTCTGAAAAAATTGATTTTCTTAATTTTAATTTAAATTTTCTTTATTTGTCTTTGCTATTTAGCCAATTAAGAAGGCATTCTGTAGTTGAGTTCTTTCCTCACCAAGTCCTGCTGTGCATATTGCTAATTCCGTCACTTAAAATCAATGTCTTTAAAGTATTGAGTCCCAGTGTCCATCAAATTATGGTTCTCTTTCGGATGGGATCGTGTAGATGCTGTTGCTCTTGTCATACAGCAGTTCTACTGTTCTCTACTGCATAATCGATTATGTATTAATACTAGTATGAAATTCCAAGTACCCATAGGAACTCCTGCAGTTCACATAGGGTACAGAAAACTTTCTCCTGTAATGAAAGTCCTTGTGCCTTTCTTTGAGTAACTTATTTATCCTCATATGAAGGAAATCTAGACTCTTCATGTTATGGACAAATTACTGCTTGGACTGCTAAAATAAATAAATAAATAGATAGATAGATAAATAGATAAAAGATAAATAAGCTCTGTCAGGGAAGATAAAAAATAAAAAAAAAAAAAATAAAATTGGAAATCAAACAGTGAGTGTACAGTTTTCCTTATCATAGTGTAAAAGATTCAGACGGAATTGAAAATCACTAGTACATGAATTTCAAACCGGCCTGTAAACATAGAAATTAGCAGTTGATGTCTTGAACCATTATTTGATTTTTCCTTCTAACTAGAATCACAATATAGAAATAAGTCCTTATTATATAGTAGAAAGCATGTTTTGCACCATTTTACTTTACCAATATGCCTAACATTATTGTGTCAAAACATTTAAAAATACTTCTTTCACAATCTATTTTCAATGTTTCTGAACACATTTATGAGAAAGTACCAGCTCTGTGGACATTTGCATGGATTAGTAGCATCTGGTTCATACACAAAGAAATAACCCTCCCAAAAGAGGGTTGTCCTACAGACCTGCTGACTTACAGCACTTAGGAATCCAGCACGTGTGTTGCACAGTGTTGCAAATGGATGCACTTGTGGAACCAGACATTTCAGTGCAATGTAGTCTCTCAAATTGTTTTAAGGACTTCTGCTACCTCACCAGTGATAATTATTCCTGTCAGTACCACATGACAAATTCCCATGCATAGTCATTATTATTTTTTTTAATTGAAGTAATTAGCCAAAATACACCAAACACTTCAGAGAGCATATTGTTTGAGAACGAAGCTTCCATGTCATAACTACATAATTAAAACATGCCTGAAAGAAATCAGAAGTATCACTTCTGGTGCTGACTCACTGAAGCTGAAGAGGTCACACCAGACCAGGTCAAAAGGACCTGTCTTGGAGCTCTTGCCTGGTGTGATCACTCCAAGCGACTGATCTAGCAAAGAAAGTACAGCATAAAGTATACCTCAAAGTCAAAATTAGCCAAGTAAAGGAACCAATAAAGCAATAACATTTTACTTTAGATTTTGTACGATGCGCAGAGTTGTGGCTTTGTGTGAGCCCCAGTTTGTGTGGCTAGTGGAGCCCTAATTTCTTTGTTTGTTTTTGCTTGTTACTGTTGAAACAAAACAGCATTCCTCTGTACCCTGCCTCCTGCCCCTGTCCCCTTTCTTGGCTTGTAAGCCACTACAGTGACATCTCTAGATCACAAGCATAATTCCTTTTCATTATTTTAAGCCATCAAGCAGCTGTACCTGCTGAAATTAATGAAAGAATTTTTAAGAAACGGTATTACTTACAAAGTATTATTGCACTCCTCTTGGCAAACAGTTCCTGCACAGTAAACAGCTGTCTCTGTACATGTTTTAAAATGATACCTAGACTTAGGTACCAAATTACAATTACATTAATTTCAGTGCTGTTATTGTTTTGTTTTGTTTTTTTATTCACCAAAACCAAACCTAGTAAGGTACTCTTTCTTTCTATTTTTCTCATTTGTTCACAGCTTAGTGAAAAGAAAAAAGAAAAAAAAAAAAAGTACCAATATATTACAAAATAGTGGAGTGACTTATATGGTACTGTTCCGTGATTTACACAGTAACGCATCAATATAGATTTAATTATATACAGTAAACATGTATAGGCCCTTCTTCATTTTAATTGATTTTTCTGGTGTAGGCTAAGGTTGGTCAGTGCAGGATGGTTTTAATGAGCTCTCCAAATAGGCGTGACAACCAAAGTGCTTACAGTTTCCCATGGAAATAAAAATCCACAATGTTTTTTGTTTCAGATGAAGGTATTTCCATTCTCCCCTCCACACCCAAACACGATGAAGCAGCTACCTTCCCCCAAACCTCAGTGGTGCTCAGAAACCCCGCCAGGTCTCACTGTTGTGCCCAGACTCCCGGCTGCACAGCCTGGACTGAAGGTCTGAAGCCACCTTCCCAAAACAAAGATCCTGGGCTCGAGGTCTGCATTCCAGCTCTGGCTTTCCAGCAACTTGTGGAGCAGGCTACCATAAGATGAAGTGTGTTCCTTTAGTTCTACTGTCTACCTGCCTGTATTTGAACAGAAGTTTATCAAGAATCAATGCAGTGGAACATTTTGGTTAATTAAAACGAATATTAGTATGCTATGACCATAAAACTTTCCCCTGGTAGATATGTAGCTAGCCCAAATGTCAGTGAAATATTAAAAAAGGTCTGGGTAGATGGAAATCCTGAGAGGGATATGAAAAAGTGTAGCAGGCTAATATGTCATGTGCATATGCAAACATCCTCTGCATTTTTGAGTAAACCTTGGACTGCATTGCTGTATTCCCTACTCTGGCTTTCCACCCATCTTCACTGTTAACATAAAAATTAACTTCTTGATATCAATACTTGTTTTTATACCTAATTAAAAGTAGCAGAAAGTGAGGAAGTTGTGACATGTATTAAAAAAAAAAAATCTAATTATCTTTCTAAAAGTGCTCTTCTAAGAATGGGTGTGATACACTCTTTTTGCAGAAGATTTATGCTGGCTATCATAAGCACAACAATACAATGCGAGCAAGGACAGGAGGCACAATAAGAAAGTGTACATGAGAGCTGCAGAAACCACACAAGCGAAGATGCCCAAGCAGCAGAATTGATGAACCATACACCAGCGCACACCGCCTCCGTACCTTATATAATTCACACAATAGCAGGTCTGAGAAGAGCAGTAACCTTCCTGAAGAGTGGGTGTTCGATATGCATGCCCATCTCAGGCTGCTTGGTATGGAAAGAGTATTAACAATGTGGGTGAGGTGCAGAGAATAAAAGAAAACAAAGATAATTAGAATCACAACACAGGGGGAAAAAAATAAAATAAAATAAAATAAATCTGTGGACAGTCTCCCAACTTAGTTTTTGAAAGACGAGGTTAAAGAGTAACTGAAGAAGCTGCCCTTGGGATGCTGTTTGTTTTAGTAGCTTATTCTTACAATTCACCCAGCTCTTAGTCATGCCTGTGCCTAACCAATCCTGTCATGTCCTTTGAAAAGTAGAACAGTACAAATCTCCTTCACATTCCTCCTGGAAACTTATCTCCTGTGATGCCTAAAAAAGCCCTTCATAGCATCAAGGCTGCTGGTGCCCTGTAACTGCCGCTTATTATACAGAACATGCCTGATTGTTTCGCTGTTACTTTGCCCTCAGCTCCCCTATTTGTTTACTGCATTCACCTGTTGTCTTTTATATGCCAAGATGACAAAGTCTTTGAGGCAGCAGCTGCCTTTTTAAACAGATGAGTACAGGATCGTGCACAATAAGGCACTACAGACCCCACAATTAACACTGTTTGCAGGGGAGACAGTTGTCGTGTCCTCACTGCAGAAAGTCGCAGAGACAAAAGGCAGCCAAAACTTCTCCACAGTGTTGCTTGAAACCGTCACAGTGGGCTTTTGTGATAGTCGGCACTCCAAGAAAATATCCGTGGAATATCAGGGATATCTGCAGGAAATCCTCTTAAGAGCAGTCCCTACGCATCACTGGGGGCACCCAGCAGATAAACTAGTCCAGTAAGGTGATCAGGAGTAGTCAGCATGGCTTCAGCAAGGTGAAGATGTTTGACATCATTTCTCACAGTATTCTCCTGGAGGAACTGGCTGCTCATGACTTGGACAGATGGGCAGCTTGCTGGATGAAGGTCTGGCTGGATGGTCTGGCTCAGAGAGTCCTAGCGATGAGTTCAGTTCAGCTGGTGGCTGGTCACCAGGGGCATGAGCTGGGGCTCAATCTTGTGGCCGAATTTGTTTAACTTTTTCACCAATAATCGGGAGAAGGAGACTGGACGCAGCCCATAGCCCAGCTGAAGTGCCTCTACACTTCCAGCTGTTCAGAGAATTGGTGGACAAGATCCCGTGGGACACGGTCCGTAGGGACAGAGGATCTGATCAGAGCTGGCAACTCTTTAAGGATATTTTCCTTGGAGCACAAGAGCTCTCTATTCCTATATGTAATAAATCAAGCAGGGAAAGTAGGAAACAAGCACAGTTGAATAAGGGTCTGCTGGTCAAACAGACATGGAGAAGGCAGTGGTATTTAACAACTTTGCCTCAGTCTTCACTAGTGGTCAGGATTCCCAAATCTCTCGAGTCCCTGAACTTCTAGGTAGAGGCTGGGGGAGCAGAGTCCCTTCCACTGTAAGCAAAGAGCAAGTTCAGGACCTCCTGATGCAACTTAACAGCTACAAGTCTACGCACTCTGATGGCACACACCTCAGGGTCCTGAGGGAACTGGCTGATGCAGTTGCCAAGCCTCTCTCCATCATATTTGAAAACTCATGGCACTCAGGTGAAGTCCCTGGTGACTTGAAAAAAAAAGGGAAACATCACTCCCATTTATAAAAAGGGTAGAAAGTATGATATTGCAGATGACACCAAGCTGAGTGGTGCAGTTGATATAACAGAAGGAAGAGATGCCATCTAAAGGGACCTGGACAGGCTGGAGACATGGTGAACCTAACGAGATTCAAATCCAAGTGCAAGGTGCTGCACTTGGCTGGGGCAATCCCAGACATCAGCATGGACTGGGAGAAGAACTCCTTGAGAGCAGCCCTGTGAAGAAGGACCTGGGGGTTCTGGAGGGCAAAAATTTTGACATGAGCCAGCAGTGTACGCTTGCAGCCCAGAAGGCCATCTGCATCGTGGGCTGCATCAACAGAAGAGAGGCCAGAAAGCTGAGGGAGGTGATTGTTTCTCTCTGCTCTGCCCTCGTGAGGTCCCACCTGCGTCCACATCTGGGGCACCCTTGCCTATGTCAGGAGTTGGAACTAGATAGTCTTTAAGGTCCTTTCCAACCCAAACTGTTCTATGATTCCATTAAACAGTTTCAATTTGTGCCAGGGGAGGTTTATATTGGGCATTAGGGAAGAATTTCTTCATGCATCAGGTGGCCAAGCATGGGAACAAGCTGCCCATGGAAATGGAATCCCCATCCCTGAAGGTATTTAAGAGACATGTGGATGTGGTACTAAGGGACATGGTTCAGCGATGGGACTCAGTAGGTCAGGCAGATGATCAGACTTGATGGTCTTGAAGGTCTTTTTCAACCTAGGTGATTCCATGATTCTGTAAGTGTAATGTTCTGCACTGCCTAAGGAGGATCAAATATATATATATTAGGGGCCACCCATCTGGGAAGCAGCTTGGCAGAAGAGGAACGGTGGACACCAAGCTGACCACAACCCAGCACTGTGCCCTTGAAGGAAAGAAGACGAAAGGTATGTGGGCTGCATTAGGCAAAGCATTGCAGCAGGTCAAGGGGGGGTGTTCCTTCCCTTCTCCTTTGCACCTGGAATGCTGTGTCCAGGAGAGATTCCAACAAAGGGCCATGAAGATGATAAAGGGCCTGAAGCACCTGTCCTAGGAGGAAAGGCTAAGAGAACTGAGGCTCTTCAGTCTAGAGAAGAGAGGATTTGGGGGTTCATTTGTATTGATGTATACAAATACACCAAGGGAGAGCACAGAGAAGACAGAGCTTGGCTCTTCTCAGTGATGCCAAGGGACAGGACAAGAGGCAATGTTCACAAATTGAAAGACAGTAGATTATGTCTGAACTTCAAGAACTAGTTATTTACTGTGCAGGTGACTGAGCACTGGTGTAGATTGCCCACCTTGAGTAGGTTGCCCTGCAGGTGGGTAGGACCAGGTGGCCTCCAGAGGTCCCTTCCAATCCCATCCATTTTCTGATTCTGTAACAATCACCAGAGAGAGGAGCTCAGTACCTTGCCTCCCCTTCTGCTCCCTCTGGTGAGGAAGCTGTAAACTGCTGTGAGGTCACCTCAGTCTCATCTAAACTGAACAAGCCAAGGGAACTCAGCCACTCCTCCTTAGTCATGCCCTCTATCTAGTCCATTCACATTCTTTGTTGCCCTCCTCTGGACACATTCTGGTATCTTATATCCTCAGATAACCTCAGAAAAATACATTGTAGCTGTGAGAAGAGACCGATGCATTCTATTTGATAGGAATTTTTTGTTTTGTAATTATTTTTTTTCTGAGTTTGTATTAAAGAAATCACACATTGGTTTTGCTGGAATAACTGTTTCTTACTGAGGCTTCTCTGGTGCTCCGGCTGTCCTAGCCACTCTGGAAAATATAACGTAGCCTACTTCTCAGGAGACAAATCTGTATAAAGTAATGTTGCACAGAAGTGGAGTTGCAGACAAACTTTTTAGTTCGCCTGCAACCCAAGACAATCCCAACCACTGGGGCTTTTTTGCTTTGAGGTTCATTGATTGTTAGGCAACACCAAGTACCAGTAAAAGAAGACATCCTTCCTGGCATGCTTTGACTAGATTGCTTCTGGCAAAGAGCAAGCAGCAGAGAGAAAATCCGTGATACAAGGTAAACCCATACTGACATGGTGGCCTTCATCTCCGACTGTGTCCACAAGTTTCTGCAGAAGAAAAAAAAAAGTCATGAAATATATAACCCTCTGGTTGGATTTGGGCTTGCTTAATATTGAAGCTGTGTGAGATAAGTAAGGCAATTTATGAAATCACAAAGCTCGTAGACCTCCCACAAACAAATAGCACCCAACCCCCTTTTTCCTTCAGCAGTTTTGCCCACTGAAGTAGCTGGTGATTATTGCAGAGTCAAAGTTGAGAACACTCAAAGGAAGAATCTCCACAGGCTGCAGTGAAAAAGACCTCAGACAAATTTCTCCATTTCTTGTTCATCTCTAGGTGATCATTTTTGCTTAATGGTACTCTAGGGACAGACTTATGTTCGAAATGCATCAAAATTTGATGCATTTGATGCCCTTTGGCATCAAAAGCTGTAGCATTTCCATCAGGATCTGGGCATAGCTCCAGGTGGGGTGGCTGAGGGTTGTCCCTTGAGCTCGCCTTGGAAGCTAGCCACAGGCAGCCCGCAAATTATGAAACCTGTCAAATTATTAAACACCAATCAACTCATGTAGTAAGTAGGGCAGTAGTAAGCGGCAAGAGGGGCAAAGTGTTTATGGAGGGTTGTTTCTTGTTTCTTTTCTTCCTCACACACGAGGGGACGGGTAACCACAGCTGAAGGCATCACCACAGGGGAGCCGGCCATGTTCTCCTCCCGCCTGCCCTGTGGTGGGGCCGGGGGGTCCCGGGCATGGCGAGGTGCCCTGTGCCGTGGGGCAAGCCGCTTGGCAGAGGCTGTGGGGCTGAGGAGGGAGGGAAGGAAGGAGGGAGGGAAGACATCGCCATGAGGAGACCGGGCCGGGACAAGCCGGGCTGGGCAGGGCAGGGCGGGCAGCTCGGCGGCGAGTAGCTCGCTCCGCCCTGCGCCATGCCCGCGGGGCTTTCTGCCGGCAGCCAGCCGGTTTATAAAGCGGGCGGGACCCGCACTTTTTTTAAAAAAATAAAAAATCTCTCGGCTCTGCGCCTTCCTGCGACCCGGCTGGGCTGGGAGGGGATGGGACGGCGCTGGGGGCCGGCCCGAGGAGCGGCGGCGGGGACAGGTAACGAGGGGAGCGGGGCCGGGGGGCTCCCGCGGCCGGCTCTGGACGGGAGCTTTCGGCGTGTTACGGGTGCGCTCTCCCTGCCGGCTCTGCGGAGAAGTTGCTCGTCCCACAGGTTGTTTTTATGTTTTTATTTTTATTTTTATTTCCTTCCAGGTGGGACATAGCGCCTGGGAGGGCGGCAGGCGTGGTGGCGCTCAGGGAGGGGGGTGGCGGTGTCATGGGGGTGGCTTTTTTTCACTCAGAAGTAATTTCCAGCCGGGGATAAACTCGCTCACAGCACGGTGTAGGAGGTCAGGCTGCTTGTCGTGCTGGCCCGGAGAGCCCACAAAGTTAGGATGGGTGTGGGAATCACAGATACAGGTTTGTGCTCTTCCAGCCTCTAAGCCCCACCGATGCCCCCGATGCCCTTCCTGTCACTGGAGAGGTTTTGATGCCCTGAGGACTGCTGAGAAAGCTCACGTGTGATTCAGAGAGTGCTGGGGCACACCGAGAAAATCTGGCTTTAACTTTGAAAAAAAAAAAAAAAAGAAGGAATAGCCTTGCAATAGCCTTGTTTCATAGCACTCCTTCGCTTAGTGGAAATGTTGGTGTGTGTGCTTGTTTCAGCACTGAGCCTTTTGTCCCCTTAACTTTGTGAGTATTTCCGCTGTTGCCTGTAACGAAACTCTGCCAGAGTTTCTCCTAGTAATTAAGTGCTGCCTACAGATCCGGTAAGCAAGGCGTACAGGAGTACAAGTGCTAAAACTTAGAAGTTGTAGTGGCTTTTCCCGCTCTGATGGCAGCAACACCTTTATCAGAATAGGGCTCTGGGTTATCATTACTTGTTATCTGCCAGCCAGACCTCGGGATAGGACCCAAGACAAATCCACAATACTGCCTCGCCCCTCCTTGGGTACAAACCATCATTGCTTTCGAAAATCGATTTTCATTCTGAAAGCTGCTTTGTGCTACTTCATCTCAGAACAGTCTCCAGGACAACTTTGCTCTTTGAAAACAGAACAAATCTCTTCCCAGACAGAAGGAGTGTTCCTGGAATACGATTTGCACAAGAACACCAGGAATTTGTGAATAATCCGACAGACCAGCCTGTGATTTGCTGTCATAAACTAGGTCGCACAGTTCATCATTCATTGAACAGCCAGCTTGGCACAAGGTTATCTCCACAGCTGAAAAGCAGCTGTGCCACTCCTGAGATCTTGGTAACATATGCAGTTGCTCCTGGCATCACAGATAATTACGATTGAGGAATGTGTAGTCCCAATTTGTTTAGCATCAATCTGTGATAGATTATCAAGTGAGTAAATATTTTCAGGAGATTGCTTGAACAGTGTTTTTTCAATTCAACTACTTAACTTGTTTTAAGTGTTGTGGGTGGGTTGTTTGTTGGTTTTTTGTTTGTTTGTTTTGGAGCGGGGTGTACCCTGTCCAGATGTGGCACATGCATTTCCATTGAGCCAGTGTCACTCCCGGTCTTAGAGAAGTCCAGCTACGTTTTGTTCCTACAGTGGCAATTTTGGGATGACACAGCTCTGAGCACATTATCCTGCAATGGATGGATTCTCCAGGTGAAGTCGTGGTTATTTCACCTAGCATTCAAGAATGTATTCTGCTTTATATTGTTCCGCTTACAAATCTGTAACACTTTCTTTTTTGTTGTTTTGGGCTTTCCCTGGACCAGGTTCATACAGCGTCCTGGGAACACATGCTGCCTGACTTGTAGTCGTTTCTTCCTCACCGTGAAGTCAAGAGATGCTTAAAGATGAATCTTGATCAGTTTTCATCTGGGCGTGCGTATGTCTATGTATGTGTAGTTACCTACTTTACAGCAGGAGTGGGGTGGTGGTGGTAGAAGCAGTCTCTTACAAATGATTTTTTTCCTTCCAATGCTATGTTCTGCATCCTGGCTGTATTTAGGTACTTGCATCATCCCATCATAACAGGATGTAAGCACCTCACGGTCTGTTTTGCTTTTTTTCTAACAGCAATTCTGTCTAAGCGTGGATGGGAAAATGTCTTGGATGCTTTTTCTAGCTTCTGCAGATCTCAGTTTATTGAAGATGTTAAAAGGTGCTTAGAAATTGAGCTTTAAATGACCCTGCAGGAGGGCTATGGCAAAACAGGGTCTTCCAAGTGCAAAATCTACTCCAAACATTGAAATTCCATTGGTTTAGGCTATTCTTACTCTAATGCGTCTTACATTAATAGTCCAGGTAAAGCCTATGGAGACAGCTAAGCAGGTGGTGATATTTGGTCAGATACCACAAAAAACATTCTCATTTTTGGCTTAGCATTGACCAGTCACCTTAGAAGAATTTCTATAGATGAAAAGACTTCTGTAAGTGCTACATACCATCACTTAGGTAACACAAGCAGGTAGGTATCAGAAAAGTCTTAGATAAACATGAAAGAAATGTAAAATTGCCAATGACTTACAGATATGTAAAAATAAGGGAGAGCACATCAGAATTCCAGCATGTGTGCTATCTGAAAGTGATTTCTGTTTAACTTGTTTCTGGACACCTAAATGCACCAATGTATTGGATACTTTTATAAAAAAAAAGACTTAATAATAATCTTGAAAGTTTTACATGTCAAAAACGTACATTGCATAATAGTGATTTGCACATCAACAAAAGCTGAGATAGACAATACTGAATCATGCACTTCCAGTATAATAGAATGAATCCTTAAAGTAGTTTGAGTGCAATTACTTTAAAAGGTGTTTTATCAATAAAAATCAAATAAATAAATGTGATAGTACCACAGTGGTGTCCCCATTCTCACCAGTGATTGTAGTGGGACATCTTCTCCCCTGAGAATGGACAGAGAAATTCTGGCCCTCTTTGGTCCCCCTTAATTTCTCAGGATAGGATTTTGGTCATGTGTAGATAATGATCAGTCTTTGTGTCGGCCATAAGCCCAGAAAGTAATGAATGCCATCAAACTCAAACTGCTTCATCACATGTGTTTGTGTATGTGTGTTTTTTTTCCCCTGAAATTCCAAATATTTAGTGGTATCTTATTAAAATACTTGCTGCATATGACCTTTATTACACCACATCAACAACTAATGACTATATCAATAATAGCTGAGTGTTTTACTAACACATGGTAAGTGTGAAGCCCCGGAGCTAACTGTTCACATCGTGGCTGACAAACCACAGCTGAACAAGCGCCCCTCTGCCTGTGGAGCATGTTGCTGTGGAGTGAAACTGCATGGTGGGGGGAATCTGGGGTAAAAGTCTCATGTGTATGTACTTCAGTTAACTTTTTTTGTTTATTGGACTTTTAGAACAAACTACGTTGATACTCTTCTTTGATTTTGGAAATCAAAGTAAAACTCCAATATTGAAGAAAACCAGAATGAAGTTGCTTCTTTTCAGTTATTCAGCAAAATATTACTAGTGCTTTCAATGGTAAATAACAGTGCATATGCTCATTTTCTTTGCAGTTAAGCCAATTAAGTGTTTTTATTTCTCTAGCAATACCTTGTAAATAAACAAGTAGTTTTCATGTCCGTGTGTATCCTGTCTTGGTGTTATAGTGCTCTGCCCATTGTTAAATACTGATTTTTATTTTGGCTCTGAAGATTTTCCCTCCACATAGATAAACAATCACATAAATAAAAGCATTTTTTTGTTTGTTTTCATGTGTGTGGGTGTATATTCATATGAGACCTTTCATTATTTGCATCACATTGAGCTCATATTTTTTTTCAAGCGAAACCTTCAGATTTTCTTTGATGCTATCAAATACTTCTTTTCTTTTAGAGCTGACACTTTGTGCCCAGGCAGTGGACACCTCTCAGCCTACTACTGATCCTCGTGACAAATGCAATAGCCCCTGCGTCACTTCATTTATGCCGTTTCACTCAAACTAGTATGTTTTCCAATCCACAAAAGGAAGGTAGCGTGCTTCCCCAAATATTACCACTTTTTATAGAAGACATTAATATTTATCTTCCAACTATTTAACGGTTACTTCTTAGATAAACAAACAAAGAGTGCTTGTGCTTTTCTTATTTGTTATACCTTGGAATTTGTTTTTTCTCACTAATTTCTAGACGTTGAGCACTGTCATTTTATGAGAAAGAAAAAGTGAATGTGACACAGTAACTTATATCAGTGAAAAATGTGCTGCAGGGCACATTCAGTTCTTGCTTCCGTGGGTGCAAATCAGGAGCGGTACAACTGCAGCAGAGCCACTTGGGTATAGTAAGTATAAAAACATCACAGTGTGGAGAATTCAACTTTTTTTGCAGCTTGTTTGTCAGGCTGTGACAGAAGCAACAGCAGCCTGAAAAATAAAAAGTGACAGCTGTGTATTAAGCATCCATAAATATTTTAAGTGTAGCCAAATATTGTTTAAAATTTTTAGTGCGTTTCTTGAAGTTTAGGAGGCAAGACTACCTTTTTTTTTTTTCTTTTTTTTTCCTTCTTATCTTCCCTCTTGTCACAGAGTAGCGGTGAGTTTACAGGAGCAATTCAAAAAGCTGACACACTCCCTCCCCCCTTTTTTTTCCTTCTTTTTGTGCCTCCTTGTCTTCTTTGAGCGCCAGGTGTTCTTTCCAGCAGCTAGGAAGGTGTGATTGAGAGACAAGTGCCATGAATGAGACCGTGGACCTGCCGACAGAAGGGAATTCCCTGATCAGAGCTGTCTACCAGAGCCGACTGCGCCTCACCAGGCTGTTACTGGAAGGGGGGGCCTACATCAACGAAAGCAACGACAGGGGTGAAACCCCTTTAATGGTTGCTTGTAAGACGAAACACGTGGACGCCCAGAGTGTCAGCAAGGCAAAGATGGTTAAATATCTGCTGGAAAACAAGGCAGATCCGAACATACAGGACAAGTCTGGAAAGACAGCCTTGATGCATGCCTGTTTAGAAAAAGCAGGGCCTGAGGTGGTCTCTCTGCTGCTGAAAAGCGGAGCTGACCCGAGCCTACAAGATCACTCTAACAGCTCTGCGCTGGTGTACGCAATAAACTCTGAAGACAAAGAGACCCTGGAAGTTCTTCTCAATGCCTGCAAAGCCAGAGGAAAAGAGGTAATCATAATCACAACAGACAAGTCTCCATCAGGAAGGCAAACAACGAAACAATACTTAAACGTGCCTCCCGTGGACCTCAGTGAGCACTGTTCCCCAGATGCCTGCACGTCCCCATCCGAAATAGAACTGAAAACATCTCCACCCCCACTTTCAAGCTCGAATGAGACTAAAAGTGCACTCTTCAGCTTTCAGGATCTGGACCATCCCAGAAGCACAGACAATCCGTCTCAGTCAGTCTCACTGAGAAATTCCAGCCCAACCAATGCAGTCTCCAAGCTGGCACAAGTGCAGCAGCTGCATTCCGAACCTTGGATAAAGAGCTCTCCGCTGTTCCACCAGAGTAAAATTGCCTCTTTACATGGAGAGATCCAGGATGTAACTCCAGAAGAGCTCTCTTTTAAAATCAACGGCCTTGCCTTGTCAAAGAGGTTCATTACCAGACACCAAAGTATTGACATAAAAGACGCTGCTCATTTACTGAAAGCTATTGATCAAACTGCATTGAAGAAATCATCATATGATGAGTTGAACTCTCAGACTCTTTATGGAGAAGAGAGGCTTTTCCCCAGTGGGATTCCTGTGGGTAAGGATTCCAGTTTAGGACAGATCAGCTTCATTTCAGACCTGAGTAGTATTATCCAGAAAAGAAACTTAGGAGCAAATCATTACAGCTCTGATTCTCAGTTAACTACTAGTCTACGTCCTGCTGCTGCAGAAGACATGAAGTCAGTGATAGGAAAGAAGAAGATCAGCTCTGCATCTCACTCTTTGTTACCAAGCTCTAGAGAATTATTTGAGAGCATGCCGCCTCTTCCCCTGAGCAGAAGAAATCAGACTGTTCTAGAAAGACGGGGTTCAGGGGCTTTGTTATTGGATAACTTTTCTCAGACAAGGCCAGGTTTTCTTCCACCACTGAATATGAATCCTCACCCCCCAATTCCAGATATTAGTTTCCTAAATAAGGTTTCTGGGGTGATTTCTTATGGGCAGAAACACTTACTACCAGCAGTAGCTTCTTCCTCTAGGGAGACCAAAAGTAAAAAAACGCTGCTAAGGAGGCAGTCATTGCAAACTGAGCAGATAAGGCAATTACTGAATTTTTAACAGGAGATATGAAGGTTTATAACATCCTTACAATATGTACATACTTGCCTACCTATTTAGCTGTTACACTCCTGAAAAGACAGCAGGTCTGTATCATAAGGCTTGCTGTCTTGGAGTGAGTTAAATATCTTAATACTGCTTAAAAAGATAGGTTTAACTACCTGTCTAAGTGAAGCTGTTTTCTGTAAATGGAGGAGTGTTTATTACATTGTTTTCATAGTATTTTCAACTTGAGCATTGAAACCTTGCCCACAACAGGATGAATCTACAAAGGACATTAGGCGCTGCGGTTCTCATTTTTGGGTTGGAGATACTGTTCCTGCAAGATTTCCCCAAATACATAGGCTCTTTCTCCACCCAAAAATGTTGTACAAGTGAATTTTGGGAACTTGAAGCATTTGGCTGTGATGCTGGACATCAAAGCGTGGCTGTGGCTAAGCTGTGTGTTATCCACAGACCCCAGACACTGACAGTGTCATGCCTGTGTGTGGGCAAGTCTCTGCCGGCAGCATCTTCTGGCTCCAGTGGCCTCACTGCATGTTAACAGGCAAAGACTAAGAAAAAATTCACAAAGTACTGTTGCATATGTAGCTTCACCCGTGAAATCCCAAAGACTGGGAGCCCGTTGGAGGTGCCTTGCTGCCCGCCGGGAGTCAGCAGCGCTGAGCCTGAGAGCTGGACTTCACGACACGTGGCCGCGATCCAGCACGGAGCCCCGAAGGGGTTGGGTTCCCTCTCATCTGGTGTACAATGACCAAACCCTGCTTGCAGCCTCAGAGAGGCATGTCAAACAATTTGGGTCTATCGAGCTACTTGAGTGCTGGAATTTGCGCATTAAAAAAAAAAAACGGGGGGGGGGGGGGGGGGGAGAGGCAGAAGGCAGAGTGTGTATGAGAACTGGGTTGGTTCTGTTACTTTCTGCAGTTCCAGACTCAACAACCTGATCTCCAGAATACATCATCCTTCTCCCCAGCCACAGGTCTAGGTGTCTTTTCAAGACAGGATACAGATGGTTGGAGACAGATTTTTTGTCTTGCTCTGTGCTTATGGTCGCACCCCCATGCCTGGGACAAGCTCTGTCTTGCTGCTCAGGCATTGCTAAAGAAATCCATCCAGCAGCTCGGGTACTTGCCTGGGCATTCAAAATCCTCATTTTACCTAATTTGAAGCAAAAGCCTGAATTTGTTGCAAACCAAAAATGTACTTTTGCCTCTGAGGTATTGTATATATCTCTGTTTTTAAGTATCTCTATCTAAAAGGTGTTTTTCCTTCCCATCTAAAGTTTTGTGGTTCCAAATGTCTACCTTGTATTTGTGCATATTCTGTAGAAGCTTGGTTTCTGGTGTCACATGTAGCATTTTATAGCTTGTCTTCTAAAGATTGAGAAGTATTTAATGTGCTCTGTTTTGCCAAAGATTACCTATATATATATATTTACATATATATAGTATCGATGTCTGTATAATGTGAATTTCTGTGTAATGAAATGACATACACTTTTCTGAAGATAGTCAGTGGGTATTATCTGCCTTCTTGCCACTTCAGTCAAAATTCACCCGGTCTGTGATGTTGCCTAATAAGTAGCTGTGATGTTGTTTAGTTTTGTTCTGAGTATAAGACAATTTCAAGTAAGATGATAAATGTATTGTCTCTGTAAGAACCTTTGGATGTGAAAATATGAAAATGTCCTAAAGTTCGTAATGTGCACATTCTGAAGAAGGAAGCATGGATTATAGCTCTACTCTTACACCACTGTATGTAAAGTGCTGGTCTGAAACTACAAATTTAAATCTTAAAATCAATTTTGCAACACCAAACCCTTCAGACATCTAGATTCTAGGGAATAAGCAAACATGAAAATCTGCATCACTATTGTCAAAATTAATTCTCCTACACAAAACACAGGTCTTGAAAGTCATCATGTCCTTTGCTGTCCTTCCCTTACAGCTCTAACCTGGGATGCACAGCACTGGTGACAGCAGAGGAGCCCCAGAGTAACTGCACAATCCCACCGCATTTTACTTAATCAGTTGTGACTGTCACACTCGGTTAGTTTCTTGCCCATCAGGAGTAACCACTTCAAGTCACAAAAATCTGATGGCAAGTGGGGTATTTTACAATTTACTTTTTTTATTCATTGGTTAGTTAATTAGAGAAGGACTATTCATCTGCTGGAAGACTTGCTCATTTACGGACTGTGTGGCCAACCCTGGTCTCTGCACATAAGCAACAAGTGTTCTCTGGGTTTTAAACAAACAAAACACCATCACCAATGAACCGACCAACAAACAAAAAACACCCCCACCAAAACAAAAAACAAAACAAAACATTAAAACCCAGGTGAGTTTGCATACCTAAACATTCAAACCTGGGGAGTTAGGCTTCACTCAGTAACAGCTACGAGCTGCTGGAGGAGGCGGTGAAACTGGAGGAGCCTTTGGTTCCTTTCAGGTGCAGTCTGGAAAACAGCATTGCACTTCAGATGCTATTGGATCAACCTCAGCATGTACATGGTAGATTTCTGCTGTGTCAGTGTTATAATTACGTGTGGGGGTGTTACTGCTTCCTGAACAGAAATAGTAATTTTTTACAAGTTATATAAGTTACTCAGATGACGGAAGGAAATGCTAAATGTCTTGAGAAGTGAAGTCTTTTTGTCATGTTGCCAGTATTTTGTGCCTAACTTTAATGCAGAAGTAATGTGAAAAGCTAACATCAGTGTTTATTGTTGCATCAGTGTTACAAGTGACCTTAGATGGAAAAGCATTCCAGTCGTGTTGACTTGCTGTTGTTCTGATGCATAAATAAAAGTTATTTTTTTTCCTCCATTCAAAGAACATGGAAATAGGCATCCATTTATTTGCCATTTAGGAGAGGCTGAGTCACTGTCAAAGGTACCCACTTTTAAGTGTTTCTCAGGCTGTCTCTACACTGGAAAACTGGAACAGTTAATTAGATTTAATCAACCATAGCTGAATTTGTACAAAGCAATGTGTGAGAGAGCCTCTATCAGTAGCCTTTTTTTTTTTTAATGTTTAGTTTCAGTGAGGATACACTTCTGCCATTTTTGAAGTCTTAATCCTAGTTGTTTTCCAATTGTCCTTAAAGTCTCTTAAGCAAAGGATGGGAAACAAGACCTGATTTCTAATGTTAAATTCCCCCCAAAGCTTAAAAGTTTAAAACCAACAAAAGACCTTTCAGGTGTTCTTTATGTATCTTGATAAAGAAAACATCACAAGCTGAAACTTCTTCCTTTCCAGTTTTCCTTCAAGAGCCATTGCTTCCCACGCCACGGGGAGTGGCTTATTCCACACACCTGACAGCAAAAAATCAGTGAGGCTCATCCACTCCAACTTCTAAAAAGACTAATGGTATAAATTATTAAACAGTCCTACACTAAACTATTTTAAAAAATGGAAGCAATACCCCTGTGAGTAAGCATTCCTGTTGATGCAAATTACAGCTTTCAGGAATATACACTTAGCAGGAATATACACAAGATTATTGGTTTTGAACCCCTGTGATAATATTTTTGCAGACCATCTAAGAATTTAGAAAGGCGAAAAAATCTTTTTTATCTTTGGTTTCAATTTTGTCTGGAAAATACTGTGAAACTATACAAAGTACCTTCTAGACAAATACTGGTGGCCTCACAAAAATAGTGATCATCTAAAAAATATGCATCCAACTTCTGTATTTTATAGCTTGGTTCATTAAATACAAGAACAGTAAGTCGCCACATGAAAATACTACAAAAACAAAACAAAACAGTGTTCAAAGTTGTACTTCAGGTAATGCGTTCAAAGTACAACTTTAAAAATATCCTTCCCTACTCATTTTTTTTGTTTTCACCGTAAGGAGAAAGTCATTTGGAGGAATTGTTCCCACTTGCTTTTTGTCTTTTTACAATTATGAAAAAGAATGAAACTCTTCCAAGAGCATTTGATGCAGCTACACAGGAAAAATAGTAAACTAAACGTCATTGAAAAAAAAAAAAAAGTATTTTTCCCTCATCAGTCCTTATTAAGACTTCTTAGTGCATGTAATACAACCGATCAACTTTCCAACTACTTTTTTCTAAAACAAGATATTTATAATAAAATGGATTCTTTTATTAATGGAGTAAACCATTACTCCATTTGTTTAATATTGTATTCATGTAACGAGAACAAGGCTTGCTATAGAAAGGTTAATGATAGTCACAAGTAATGATCCTACTAAAAACATTCATACTGTTCTCATAAGAGGTACAAGCTTTTTTCACTTTGAATTTAACACTCAGAGTTAGAAGGAAGAATACTTGTTGCAAAATATTTCCCACTGTTTGCCAGCATAGTATTTTCTCCTTCAAGTTTAAAGTTTTACTAGCACCGCAATACCTTCAAAAAGATCAGTTTTGATACGGAGGCATCTTACGAAGACTATTTTTCTAGAGTAAAAGGGATAAAATGCCATTTTTTATGGCTAATTGCTCTGATAAAATTCCACTACTATAAATCCTTTCAAAAAAGATGGCAGATCTTACAGTCCCTCAGGTAAATTAGCCTAATTTTAATATTCATCCAATATTCCTGTTCTTCAAAGTATACAGGTTATCTGAGAAAGGTGTCTGCCTGGATGATGTCTGTAGCTGAAAGAGAGCACATCTCCTAGGAACATCCTTGGTTTTAGCATTTTATACAAGCAAAACATAAGCTTGTGTGTTTATGTTTACACAAAACAGACAACAAAACCTGAGGACCTTGACTAGGGGCTGAATCACTCTACTGATACAAACATCTGAGTTACTTTGTGCAAAGTCTTCATTTAAATACATTCCTTGCACGGATCTGTTAAAATGCAACAAAGAAAGTTTATAGGAATGGAACTAGAGGAATTGCAAATTACTTAAAACTAATTTTGCACCTGCATTAGTTCTCTGTGCTAATATTTACTATGTAGTAGGTGAAAAGTGCCATTAAATTATTAAAAAAAAAAAAAAAAAAAAAAAGTATTCTGAAAGGAATGCCTGGAAGTTCATCCCCACATCAGGGCTTACTCCATCTGTATTGCTCCCTTGCTCCTCTGGAGTACTAAACATGATCAGTGAGTGCTGTAACAAGCAGAAATGGAAGGATAAATTTAGACAGTACGTAATTCACTTAAACTGGGATTTAGGAAGCTTGGGTGTTAACATTTCTACACTCAAGAAAGTACCCAAGGATTCTGAGAATCTGTGTGAAGCTGAAATTACTGTTTTAAATATAACCATGAAGATGGTACCTCCTGTAGCGCAGGGCTCTGTCTAGCTCCACTCTGTAGGTCTAAGATTAATTCAGGGGTTTGGGCCCAAATAGGAAAAAAGTGACTTTATGTTCAGCTGGGTTTAAGTGCTGTTTAAAAAAAACAAACTACAATCTCAGACTAAAGAGTGAATTTTTAAAAAATTGCATACGGTCCAGGTTATTCCCAAATTTCTGAACTCCAGATGCAGCTGCATGTTGATGGACTGTAATTAATTCCTGTATTTTTTCCCCTGAAGGCATCAGTTAGCAATTTGAACACTTCTACAAGTTGCCAAAAATGGCATGGTTTACAGTCTTCTCTCTGAAAAAGTTAGTCCATTTTAAAATAAAACACTTGACATGAGCAGAGCATACATTTAAAAAACACAGCAAATGCGTTAAAAATATTTAATTTTTTTTTTTTTTTTTTTTTTTTTAATATTTTTTAATTCTGCTCAGACAGATCCCCACTGAGATTACAAATGTGCAGGTGCAACTTTTATGTTACAACAATGCCAGGAGTGGCAACTGGGTGTCAAAGGCAACAGCTGTGATGATACAAGGACCACTGAAAAATTCAAGGGAACAAACCCAGAATATCAGGATATTTAAAAACACATTTATTTGCCTTGAAAATTCAGATGTTCAAAATTCAGAAGATAAGAGTAACATAGTTTAAATTTTATTGGAAGCACGATAAAAAATGGTAGTTCTTTATTGTGGATTTTAATGAATACCCTTAGCTACAGCAGGGTAAGATGTTATTATCCCCAGCATCCTCTTGCACCAAGCTGCCAGAAGTTACTGCTCCTGCAGAAGAGCTGGCAGAAGGGAACATGGCCCTTACTGTCCTACTGCAACTAAGAGTAACTGCAGTATGCAGTGTGTATGTTCTTTATATATCCACACTGAAAGGGTAATAATGCAATAATTACAGTGATCTGCAGGAAAAAAGACAAGTCAGGAGTAACAGCATCCAGAAGTATCACCATCTTACTTCACTGCAAAGACAGCTGTCGGAGCTCAACCAGCAAAGCCCTAGAAGAGAGGCAAAGAAGTGGAGACTCACACAACACTCTGACTTGGGTTTTATTTAGGAGGCCTCATTTTTGCACATAGATCCATACAAGATTTGTACATAAAACTCTTGGTAAAAACTGTCAGTATATACACCAAACTAATAGATGATAATCCTAGGCATTAGGGAATCACATTGCATAAACATACAGGTATTACCGCAACAAAAGACAAACAGACTAAAGAATAATAGTCTACAAACATCAAAACACAGCATCAAAAATCTATCAATATTACTTTTCAATTGAAATTTCAAGATGTATAATATTGTTTCATGGTAGAAAACAACTTCTGATTAACAAAACTTTATGAAAAATGTTTCTTTAAAACAAAAACAAAAAAAAAAGAAAAACAGCTGAAACATTTTGAACTTCACAGCACTGCTAACTGCTATTACTATAGTTTTGCTTAAAGAAAAAAAGGAAGGAAAGGAACGGACTATTTTGTCGCCAAATTATTCAATGAAGTACAAAAACTTTCTCTGTAATTCAATCTCTCTGTCTTCTTATCTGTACCAGAAACTCTGATTCGCACAAGGGGACTCAGAAGTTTCACATACTTTCCTGCAGCTATTGCACAATCCCTACTGATAGACAAAAGATTACATGCACCAGGTGCTGGAATCAAATTCTTCTGTCTCCATCACAAGTGCTTGAGGTCAATAACATTAAATAGGCTTTCATGGAAAGTTAAATGCAAAATAAATTTGAGATAACATTAGCAAATGGCTTAATCACAGACAGCCGACTGATAAATAAAAAGTAAAAGGTTTTAATCTATCTTGAAGAAAAAGACAGTTGCTTTTTGTGCTTGTTTGTTTTCAGTCAGAGTAGACCAAAACTGAATAATTCAACTGTTTTTAAAGATTTTTCTTTGAATTCACAGTACATTTGAAAAACACAAACCTCAGAAAACTGGCTTCTGTTTTGGTTTAGTCATTGCACACATTGCTTCTGAATTTCATTGAGTAGTTATGGAGGATTAATGATGCCACCTCTCTTCTGTGACATTATATTATCTGTTTAGTAAGTTCCATCAAATTCGCAGAAAAATATATGACTTGAGCTACATCTGAAGTAAATTTCAAACGTTTTATTAATCAATTAACTCACCTGGATATCCAGAACAATACCTAATCCATTAAAGACAACCGGGTTTGTTATGTAACAATGACAAGTATGTCTAAAAACTTGGCTGAAAGATAACAAAGTAACACTGCTGGAGAAAAAAAAAAATCCACAAGCAGAAGGCAAAACTCCTACAGAAAGTTTTAAGGACAAGGAATAGATCATTTGCAGGAGAAAAAAAAGGAGACATCAACAGCTAGAGCAACACAGAACTTTCACAGATACCTGTTTCCAACAGAATAAACAACTGGCTTTCATCTCATCTTTACTGTCTTACTTCTAGCCCCACAGTTAACACATCTGGTATTACAAGGAGATATTACAGCATGAAAACAGAGAAACAAAGTCAAATTAATTTATTTTTATGCAAGTCAGACCAGGACCCAAGCCCTTTTGCAGGAAACTAACAGAGATACATGGGTAAAAAAAGAAAACAGAGAGAAATTCAGATTTAAAGGATAACCCATACAAAATAATCAACTTCAGAATATTGTCAAATCCCTCTGTCACTGCAAGAACGCTTCATAGAACTCACTCCAGCACTTCGTTTAATCTACTTTCACACGTCTTGTTACCTTAATTGATTTTTCTGGTAATCAGACTGTGTCTTCATTTAATTGCATCTGACTATCTCTGTTTATTCATATCCACATATATTAGCCAGTGATATTTCTTCTACGATGCCTGTATCCTTAAAAGTACTTCTGGCAATTGCTGATAATGTTTTATTACTTAATAGTTTAATCAGTTTTAACAACTCCTAATACTTCGGGTATTAAAAAACCTGAACTATACTTTTTCATACTAGCTTGCTGTATGTACTATAGACTCAAAGCAACATCCAGAACTTTGGTTAATGGGACCTTTGGTCAGTCAAACGTCCTGTTCTCCCTGGAAAGGAGTAAGGTGAAAAGGTCATTATCCAAGAGTGTCCCTACATGATCAGATCTGTTTTCATGCCTGTTCAGGTAATAGCTCCTGAAACCTGGGTTGGTCAAAATGATCTGATTAGAAAATGGTCCTTAAAGTACTTAAAATATTCTCCATAGTTATGGCAAAGAAGGAAATAGTTAATGACTCTTCTTCCAGTGCAATAGCAAAGTGTGCCCACAAAGCCAATAGAAACAGATGCTACAAAGAACAGAGAAGATAAATCTGTTCAAACCTGCTCATGTTGGCATAGTTAACTAAACAATACATCTTTTCTCCCAATTCATTAAAAGGAATCACACTGACAAAGTTGACCTTTTGGTGGTTGCTGCCATTCATTTTAATAAATGCAGACAGAAGAGAGGCAAAAAAATGCTTAAATTAGGCCTTTCCCTGCAGATGACAAAGAAGGTTGCAATGAGTTTATTTTTTCTGAAGGGAAAGTTTAACTTCCGAAAATTTTTGAAATTGCATTCTGTGAGTCAAAAAGACGTCCAGTACAGGGGAATGTAGAAAATAACTGTACAGTCACAGAAATGTACAATTTTTGTGGTAAGCACCAATTACTGTACAGCTATTTTACTCTTAAAGCCTCTGGCTTTCAAAAAGACTACAACAGAGCATTTTACATAGCTACTCTTACACTTAAAATTTAGTTTAAGACTCTTGAAAGAACAATCAGCACTTCTCGATCTTATAAACCACTGTAGGTCTTTTTAATACTGTAGCTGATACATACTTCACTGCAATCCATCCATGTGCTTTAAGTACAGGTCAGAATTACAGTTCATTTCACCATCTCTCTCTGCCCCAGTGCCTCTTTCAGCTACAGCTACAACTCCAGCTTTTCACAGTCCAGGGACACAGTGCATGCTGCTGATGGCTTGGAATGCATGGAGGAAAGCCATGAAATGTATGACTGCCACACTTCAATGAACTTGATTTGTTTTAATTCAGGAAAAATAACTATTTTATCTGCCCGGGACATGTAGCATCACGCATCCCACACCCAGCAATCAGAATCTTCGATTCACTAGGACTGAGAAAATTGTCTATTATGATAGCAGTAAAAATGGAGTGTATCAGGTTGAGCTACAAAATAAAAAGTTTTCAGAAACTGTGTATCTCTGTACTTACTACAACCTCAATTCTTGTCTGCCTGTATAAAGTGTGAACTATTTTCTTTCGTAGACATCAAGTGTCCCATAACTGGCTTACACAAAAGCAGTTGGTAGCAAATTATCATGGTCCACAGCTACGCACTGAGGCCACCCTCCTCTTTATATGCTTGCAGGGAACAAGTGCTAGAAGGAGAGGGGAGATGCATATGATGAGCAAGTAACAATTCTGACCTATCAAAGAGGCATTATTTGGGAAAACTTTTAAGAAAGTTACACAAAAGCTTCCTCAATAACCACGGGTATGTTCACTGAACGAGAAGTTTTCACGTTTAAAGAGGCGAAGTATTACAAGGTCTCAGCTCATGGGCTTCGCAGTTAGCATTCTATTCCTATGGCTTTTTTGAATTCAGAATTTTGTGGTTCTAAGATGTCATAGTAAACCCTACTTTTATCAAAGTTTTTTCGGATGTAAAGCAAATCTTCTACAGAATACACATCTTCTTTCCCTGTCCAAATGGTGAGGCTGTACCTATAAAAAAAAAAAAGAGAGAGAGAGAGAGAAAATAGAGAGTAATTTAAAGGATGTAAGACAGAAAGACATTGCACTAATATGCTTTTAAAAATAGTCAGGTCTATGGTATCTTAATTTTAGCAATGAAACTACATACCAAAAAATTATCTCCTTTAGATTTCATAGTTAAGCAACAAAAATTTATGAACTACCCGAATTAAACATCCCTGTCCTCTCTACCCATTCACATCCAGGAAAATCATCTTCCCCCACCCTGCATTTGTGCTACAAGGAACTGTGCTGATGGTCTCTATACTCGTCTTATTACCACAATGACTTACAATTACCAGGAAAATCAATTCTTGAAAATGTTACTTCAAAAACGGGCATGCTCCAACACATGCTCAAACTAGTTTGCACAGGGACCCTACAGAATGCTTACCACAGACAGGATAGCATAAGAACATGATTGCAAGCCTCTAAATAAACCTCTATTTGATGAATGTGAATGACAATTTGCAAAGGCCACATTTTTTTTTCCTTAGAGATGAAGAAAATCGCACAGTTTGGTTCTAGTAAAATTTAAGTTCTTGCAACTACAACTAAATTTGTTAGAACTTCCCAAGGAGGAGGACTGCAAATTTTTAAAGATGGACAGTTGTCCATTACCCAACACAATTTATACTGAGCCTGGTTCTTGTATGAACTGTTCAAGGAATTTTCAAGGAATAAAATAAACAATGCATGGCAGATATCCAGCAAAGAAATTTCAGCTAAACATTATGTTTGATAAAATAATAAATAGTTACAGAGCTACAGAGCAATAGTTACAGAGCATTATAACAGCAAACAGGAGGCAATCTTAATAATTGGTGATATCAGTGTGGTGGCATTTTCTCACATATGTGATGCGTAGTGATGACATCTGATTAACTGGATGTATCTTCCATATCATATCATGCATGCTTTTCTCATTAATTGCACAGACTTTATTATAACTTTAAAAATATATATATAAAAAAATAAAAACATTTCTGTCCATAATATCCACATAACAAACTTTTTTTTTTTCTTTTTTTTTTCCCTTTACTAAAACTGTATTAATTTAAAACAGAGGTAAATCAAGAGTGTAGCTGTATGTCAGCAAAGCCAGCTCAGGAATTTCTGACTTCTAATGCCACTAAAAAATTGAGAATTTAAGGATGAGGTGAAGAGAAAATCCTGCTATTTCAGTGGGAATTATGCTTTTATACACTGAAGAAATATTTGAGAATGGCACAAAGAAATTAATTTCTCAGTTTACAATAATCAACATTTCTCTCTCAATTCTCCACTGTTAACACGAACACTTAATTTTTCTGCCTTATTTTCACTAATTACTTAGAAATTTTTCAGGAAACTATTTGTATTAAATTCTCTGGTTTGTGCTTTGACCTTGTTTAGTGCTTAAGGAACAACTTTATTGAAGTGTAGGTAAGCAGAGTAGGTGAAAAAAAATAGTAAATGGCAGTGTGTAAAAAGCAGATTTTATTCTTCTTCTATAATAGGCAAATACATGTTGGCTATGAAATTGTTATGGGCTTATAAGAAGAGTTTTTAAAAGGAAATATAACTTGGTGTTTGGAAACTACTTAATATATTTCAAGTACCTAATCCAAACAAGTTTGCAGCAAACTTCCTAACTTCTGTAGCACTGGTTTTGGCTGGGACAGAATTAATTTTCTTCATAGTAGATCAGTATGGGATAAGTTTTGGAATTGTGATCAAAACAGTGTTCATTACACAACATCATGCACAGCAGTAAAAACTTGTGGGAGTGGAGGGAATTTTGCCAGGGTTGCTGTTGATAAGGCACTGGCTGGGTTTGTGGGGACCAATTGCTTTTGCATTGCTTGTTTTTCTTGGTTTTGCTTTATTTTGTCCCTCTAGACCTAGAAAACTGTCTTTAACTTAGCTGATGAGTTTTCTCACTTTTGCCCTTATGCTTCTCTTTCCAGTCCTGCTGGGGTAGAGCTGGGTGATGCCCAGCTTCCTACCAAGGTTAACAAACAAATTCCAGCTCAAAAATCACCTTTGATGCTTTTATGGCCATTATTATATAGTATATAAGTAACCTAATGCAAGGAATATACAAAATGTCAGTATTAAACCTCATTAATTCTAAATTGCAACATCAAACTGCTTGGTCTATGTAACTACATTAGTCTTATGAAATGCATGTAATGGAATTGGATTACTTATAAATCCAATTAATCCTATAAATGATTCATTAACTATAAAAAGTAATTTTAAAAGAGGCTTTTGAAGTGAATACTGACTAGTCATCTGTGATAAAACAACTGAAGAACTGATGGAGTTAAGAAACTAAAGGAATAAGCTAAAAGAAAATATTTTCAATTTAATTGGGATAAGCATGTACATATAGATGCACTGTACTTAATATAACAAATATGTACCTTTATAATAAGGACTGATAAAATTGAAGCAAGTCCCTCAAACTTACCTGTCTGACTGTTGTATTAACCAACAAAGCTCAGACATTGACTGTCGTACTAATGCTGCTCTTACAGGGAAGGTAACAGGCTGGGAAAGTGTACTGCATATGTGAGCCATTTCTTTCACCATCGTCCAGTCATAGCCTACAAAAAAGGCCATTTAAAATAAAGACATGATGATTTATAGAACGGTAAGCTTGCAAGACAGAACAAAAGCAAACACTGGTTTTGTGAAAATCAGATAAATCAAAAAAGAAATCACTAAATGATTATAAATAAAAAATGTCAGTATCTCAATACTAACATGGAAAAAGAAACTTATTTACATTAACTGCAGTGTTATTTTGGATAAAGGTACAGAATGTAACATTTTTAATGTCCAGGAAACTGTATCGTTACTCTTTCTCTAAAAATGCGTTGCCACTGACTTCAGTATGTACTAGTTTTAACATGACTGTGGCCCTAAAAAAACCAGAAACATTACAAAGAAAACAAAAACAAACAAACAAACAAAAACCAACAACAAACAAACAAAAAACACTAAATGCTAGAAAAGAAGCAATCTAAAACACTTGCAGTGCTTGCTGCTGAGATTTTTACAAGCACTGGAGATAAAATGCTGTTTAACTTTCCTCTTACTTCTAAAGGCTATGAAAATCTTAGCTGCAGTAACATCAGTTAATCATTTGTTGCTCAATTACTCTACTGCAATGTAGGTACTGCAAAGCCTACAAAAGCACAAAATTTTAAATAAAGGTTTTGTTGGGCAAACAGTAACTTGCAGTTGTAAGCATTCAAATAAGTTGTTTCTCTTTTGTCTTACAGTACATCCATAATTAGCATCATCATAAACTGAAGTTTTGAATGAACAACATAAAGTTACATTTATTAAAAAAAGATTACTCAGTACAATATTTCCTATGCGCATTTCCAACAACTTCTTACTTGACTGATAATACTTTGGAGAAAATACAAGCCAAAAAAAACCCTCTATAACATACAACACAATCATAACAAAATTCTAAATCTTGCTAATAAATAATAAGCAATTGGGAATGGTGTATAATTTTGTCACTGTAGTCCCAGATGATACTGCTGGGAACTGTGTCATTGCACACAAATGCATGGGCCCTGGAGTAAAAAATCCCAACAAAGCAGCTCTGAGAACTGTGAGAGGATGCCTGTAGAAAAGATCCTAAAGTAATGTTTACACGTTCCAGATTTAAACTTTAGTTAGGGATTAACAATAACAAACTGCAATTAGATTCACAAAACTGAGATTTCCAGAAATTATTAACATCAATAACTTGGAAAATCTATAGCACAAATTCAATTCTTCAATAGAAATGCTGAAAACAATGCTGACCAGCAATTTGATTTCAGTTGTCTAATGGAAGAGCAAAATCATAGGTTTTAAAACTTCCAGCTAATCAGTTTTTCCTTAGGAACTGTGCCAGAGTTCTGCTTACCATTCCGATCCCGCCACGATTCAGGGAGCAGACCACCTGAAACAGAACTCAGGCACTTTGTCCCCAAGAGATTGTGCAGTACATGAGAATGAGAAGAACAAAGTACTGCTTATTTTAACAGAAACACTGGATTTTCACACAGTTCCATTGCAACTCAAAGAGAGAACTAATAGCTATGCAACACACTATCAAATATAGATCAAGAAAGAAAACAATTCTTATATTCACACTGTTTTCAAACTGACAAGATGGCATTCGATTTATTTTGAATCAACTATGAAATTAATTTGGAGGGAGTAGGCTATAGCGTGTATGAATTAAATCTTCTACCTTTACCTTTATTTTGCTGGTCAGGGTGCCACCCAGTCGTCCACCCCAGCGACAAGGTTACGTCTGGGAAAACCGAAGTGACTGTGTCAAGGAATCCTTTCGCATCCACGGCGCTGCTGCTCCCGTTCGGTCCTGGCAGGATGTCTGCGTTGAGCCAAACAGGTCGCCTCAACTGCGGTTTCACACGCTCGAGAAGCTCCAGGGAAGGCTGTACGGCATCTAGACTGTGCCAGCGACATGCAGATGAGGTGAGACGCCTTACCAGACCGAGGAAGGGAAAGGCACCATGCGTGTACAGGTGGGGAAGTTGATGAAAACTCCCCACGTAACCCAGGCAGCATCTGAGCAGGTGCTGAGGAGCCTTTCTACCACAGGGTGACTGCCCAAAATGAACTGCTTCATGGCTCGTACTTCATGGCTCTTCTAACATCAGGCTTTGTAAGACTTGGACTTTATTGGGTGCTTGGTAAGGACTTTAGTAAAGGAAGCCACAGCAGGCTCTGGCTAACATTTGTAATCAGATTAGACAACTGGGCTGACAATACCTGAAAGCCACAAGTGCTGTCATAAATCTAAATTTATTTCTTCTATCCGAGGATGTTCCTGAGGCTTATACACTACCTGAAGGCTGAAAGTAGTCTCTCTCAACCTCGCTTAAAATTTTGACATTTTTTGTTGACAAACAGCTATTTCAAATCCTGCTGACAGAAAAAAATTACCTTCACATCTGTGCAAGACAATGCACCTGTATTAGGACAATAAAAAGACAAAAACTGAGCATTTTGGGCAACTAACAGGGTGAAAGGGCACTCATCTGAACATTTTAACCCTGGTAGTGGTTACTCCCATAGCTCAGAAGTGTGGCATACCAGCGGCTGCATGAAGTCTGCACATCAGATGCGCATCCTATAGATAATTATTAAGTATGCGACGTCGTCACTTGAGCAACCAATGTAGAAACCTCCTGTAAGCATTTAACAAAATGTTGTAAGTCATACAACATTTGTTACTCTCTTAAATCAAAATAAAGAGCATAGCTAGAAAGCAAACCATAGCCTTTCCCCATCCTAACAAAACTTTCAGAAGTTTTGTAGGAAAAAAAAAAAAAGAAATGTAGAATAATAATAAATGTAGAATAATGGGAAAGAGACTGAATGCCAAGAAAACAGATAATTTTTCTCACTCAGCAAATTAATGAACATTCTACATAACATTTAGGAATTTGAAATTGTAATGATCAGAGTCGTGCTTTCCTTATTAATAGCAAGGACCCGTGTTTTCTCCTGCGAGTCCTTCTCACCATTTTGTAAGGTTGGTTCTGGAACAAGCTATTCCCAAACCCAGCTCAGGATGAGGTCAGATGAATCATGTCAGGATGTTCAGCCAGACATGAGAACGGCAGCCAGCTGTGTACCCTGAGCTGCCTGTGTTAGTTACTGTGAAAAGTCATTTTGTACATTTTAACTTCTGTGTTGTTGAGAAAACTGCATATTGTCAGGAATTCCACCCAGCACTTTCAGTTATTAAGTACTGGCTCCACTGGCTCTTTTTTTTTTTTTTTCCCAGAGAAAAGCTAGTAATGGCTTGAATTAACATTATTGGTTTAAGTATTTTTCACATCTTATGAAGCCAGAACACTTCACATGTTCTCAGAACTAATATGCAGGTGATTCTCCAAATCAGCAAACTGCCTTCATTTTTGCTGTAAATTACATTACAGTGTAAAGAGAAACAAACAAACAAAGCAGCATCTCTCGAAAACAAGACAAACACACAAAAAAGAACCAACAGCCCTGAATAAATCTGAACAAATTAAAATGTATTGTTGACTCCACTTTAGATGATTCTGGCATTTTTGAAATGTGACTCTGAAGTCCTGTTGCAGAATACATTAATTCGAACAGGAAATGTGATTATGTGATTAATCAAGCTCACAGAGTAGAAATACAGAAAATATTTCTTTTTAAGCACCACTGGAATAACCTTCAAAACTTCAGCAATGGTACCCAAAGAAATATTATCCAAATGAACATCAACTTCTATGTCACTCATTTGAATGTATGTGCACTGTGTGCTTGTATTTTTTAAATGCTTTTGTACAATCAGACTTTTATCGTGCAATATAATTTTTAAAGCTTTTAAAAAATCATTGGACTTGGACAGAAATTCCTTATAGAAAAAATGAGGCAACAGTTTTTAAATTAATTTCAGGAATAATTAAGACTGAACTGAAAAAAAAATGAAAACCTCTCTACTTCTCTTAACATTTGTCTTTCCTGTCTAAGCAGACTTTTAGAGACTCTGTAACAATAAAAGTCTGCCCCCAATTTCTGTATTCTCATGAACTTTTACATTAAAACTGTGATTACATTACACAGAACAACAGGTACAAATTTTATAGCTACCTAGCAATTTTTGTGTGTCTATAACATACCAAGGCTCCTTTAAAAGCGCGGCTGGATTCTCCATCTGCTGCAAAAACTGATGTACACTGAGAATCAGACAAAGCTGAAGACAGGAATTGCAGAGATTATGTCTGAAAATCACAGCTCACTTTGAATACAATTTCAAACTTTTCCAAGCAATTCTATGAGCTTTTCAGGTGCATTTTCCAATAAAGCTAAGGAAACAGCACGGTTAAAATTGAAAGCTGAAATTGAGAAGATAGATCAAAGAAATTGAATTTACTTCAATATACATGCAACTTACCATACTGACAGTAATAAAGCTTTACTGTATTACAAATCATACTCAAAAATTGCATCATGCATGGTGAGAGATCAGACATTCAAAAGAATGAATTTCATTCATGAATTGAGAAATTCCCAACAGACTGTTAATATTGGAGCTGATGAGGGAACAGAAGTCCTCTCCTTTAAAATAAATAAAAAAATAAAAAGAGTTCTGGAAAGAAAGATATATATGCTGATGGGAGATGACTTTTATTTATTTATTTTTTAATCAATATGACCTTCAGCAAGCCTGGAACAAAGCTAGCTTTTCAACAAGCTGTTCAGAAGCTCCTTAAACAGCCTTGACACGTTCATTCCCCTTCCAGAGTAGAGAACACCACTGAGAAACCTGGAGAACAGCAGGAGTGACATGCATGCTGCTGGGCAGAGAGAGACCCAGCGTGCTCAGCCCCATCTGCAGCCTGGCAGCCGCGCTGACTTCCAGCCGAGAGGCCGTCTTTCCTAATTTATTTGCTCAAGTAGAAAACTGGTGGGAGTTTTCCAGGTAGGCACTACCAAGTCAATTTTCCCAATGGGAGAATTTTGCTCAGTGGCAACTCGGAAAGAAGCTGACTGAACATGAAATCATCATTTGTGATTAAAAACACTTTAAAGCTTTTACTCTTGAAACGCATTCAGTAATTCTGACTATGATTCACTACAGTTACTGTTCAGTAAGGAAGGAATAACTCTAAATTGCACAATCAGAAATGGTTTGGTTTACGATCACCAAAAGATAGCACTACCTGTAAAACTGTTAATTGTTAAGAAGTAAGAATGATATACATATACAAATATATATGTATATGTAGTATATACAAATGTTTTTGTCTTGAAATACCTCTTAAAATCCAACTTGATGCCTTTATCTGTGTTGACAATCACATCCAGCCATTCCTGCAACGTGATGTCACTGTCTGTTTCAGGCGGATGAGCCATGATGGGGTCTCCCTTGCCACCACGGAGAAGGACATCTGCTTCTATCATGTGAGCCTCACCTGTTATTAAAAGATGACTGCTGTAAGAGAAAGCAAATCCAACAGCTCCAGTGTCTGCTTCAGAATCACAACTATTGGGAAGACTGTGCACGCTCTCCCCACAAAGCTCAGTGACTATGAGTTGCTCTGTGTGAAGCAACAGAGAATTTTTGGGGTAGTTCAGTCTGTAGGCACTTTAGAAATCTACAAGCAAGTGCAAATTGATTTTTGAATGCACATTTAGCCAAGTGAATGGCAAAATTAATATCCCAAACGCAGATCCACTCTTGCTAAATTTCAGATCTTTTTCACTTAAAATAAAGTTTTGGAGCTTCTTAAAGAAAAGTCTCCAGAAGATTTTAATGCTGACAGAGACACTGTCAGATTCCTTTTGTTTCACTCCCCAGGCTGGCGAACTCACTTAAGCCAGAACTTCAAGAAAATGGTAGCTGAAGCTCAACACAAATGAGTGGAAATCTTAGGAAAGCTGAAAGCTTTTGATAACAGCTTCCTATTGTGAGAGGTATCTGAGAGCTTGGACAGTGCCAACAGCTTTGCAGTGAATTCAATAGAAACGGTTACTTAGATGGAAATAGTGCAAAAAAAAAAAAAAAAAAAAGATGGTGATAATTGTATTGCTGATAAAAAGCAAATCAAAAGCATCACATGTATTTTGATGTTCACATTGGTTAAAATTCACTACAACGTAGTGCTCATGAATAACCTGATATATGTTATTACCTGGAACCAAAAAAAAAAAAAGGAAAAAAAAAAAGTAGTAAATAAATTGTCCTGTTGAATCCAGTACATATTACTGTGTGTGTTGGAGCAGTACCTAATTTCAAACCATCCTGAAAAGATGTAGAAGAGGATATACGAGGCCAAAACTGCTTGGGAACCCTAACTGCTTCTAGAAGAGGGGCAAAATTTGCCGAATATCCCTGACAAAGCTGCCACAAGCACTCGTCCCCCAGCACTTCGGCTGCTGCTGGATGGGGAGGTGCCCAAAGCACAGCCAGCTTGAAGGCGATGTTTTTATTTTCTGATGTTTAAAAACAGATGTGTGTTATCCACAGACGGGACTGCCGTCCCCTCGGGTCCTGTCGCTGTCCCCAGCGAGCAGAGCCCAGCGCCTGTCCCCCGCTCCCCTCAAGAGGCAGCATCGTGCCGCCATGATGCCCGCCCTGTGGGCTGAGCAAACCCAGGCGCCATCCCTCCTCTCCTCTCCTCCTTGCCCTCCGCCATCTCCGCCACCCGCCCCGGCACTCACTGCTGGCGGCCTGCCGGGCTTTCAGCCTACTGTTGGCCGCATGCCACCAGCGGACCCCGGCCCCGTCGCGGTGCGCCAGCCGCCCGCCCCGCTGGAAATGCTCCACCGCCGCCTCGCCCCAGCCTCCAGCACCCAGCGCCGCCGCCATCGCCTCGCCCGGGCCCGCCCCGACAGAGGCGGAGGCTGCCCCGGCTGCAGGGGGGCGGGAGGGCGGCCACAGCACAGGGCTTGAGGAGGGTGAAGGGTCCTGGAGCCCCCCTGAGGGGGAAGAAAGACGAGGCTTCACATGAGTAAGAGGGCTGTGTTTATTTAAATAGCCGGTAACTGTGTGTCTACACTGCTGTTTCTTTCACTGTCCATGCGTGGCTTTGCTTGCACCCAAGTGCTCCTCCTGTGGTCTTCAGCTCTTCTCCAGAGTCAGCTCCTCTGAAGAATCAGCTCGAAAGTATCCCCAGTATCCTCCACAGCAAGATCTTGATGAAGCCTGAAACCTTCCAAAAACTTGCCTTTTAAAGCACGGTTAACAGCAGAGCTGATTAGGTTAAAGTTACAAACTGTTTTTGATACAAAAACATGAAATATCCCCTATGAGCATCAAGAAGGCATCAAAGTTCTAATAGTCGCATAAAACGGTACCAACATTTTTACTGAAAACAATACAGACCTTGGACAGATTTTGTTTTGGTTCTGTTCCTGGTAAACAGTTGTGACAGTTATCAAACCTTGGTTCACTGAACCTTGGTACAAATCACATGCATCACAAGTACATAAATAGATTTTAATGACCCAATATCAAAAATACATCCTATACAAGAACCGCAGGTATACTAAAGCGATCTGGTCATGAAAATTCACACAATACATTTATTGTCCCTGAAAATAAAGGTGGCTACCAAGAGGTGACAAAAGCAGTAAATGGAAGCAGAAAAAGTATTGCAGAAACCTTGTCTTACTTATTGCTACATGTAGATTACTGCAAAGGTAATCTGGCTTTTTATTAATCCTTGAAAGGCCAAATTGCATCAGGACTTCTGAACACAGAGTAAAGGAAAAAAGTATCAGTATTTATAAAAATAGCATCCATTTAAGTTAGATAAGTCCTTATAAATACCAGAATGAAATCAGTTTTCTATAAAAAGGAATTCAGAAGCATATGTTCCTGAAGCACCAGCATAATATCCTAGTAATTCAGGACTTCAACTACAAAGTCTTCATAAACATACCTGCAAAATTCTTCCTTGTGCTGATCACAGACGAGTGTCAAAAAGTGTGCACTTGTATTTGCACTGACACATGAAGCTTGCAGTCAGCTACAGATCACATATTTGAATCTCAAATGGCAAGAAAACAGTTTTGTGCCAGCTAAGTATACTTCAGTGTTTAGCTCATATGCACATGGAAAGTACATGCTTCAGACTGAGATTAGACCTAACCACAGCAATTTCTCTAATACTTATCTGAGGTTAAGAGGCAAGATAATATGGCTTAAAGTTACACTACACAAAGTAAACGCTACAATTGTGTAAAGAGGTAACAAAGACTGCCCTCTTCATCAACTGTATTAAGTGTGAAACTTCAGAAGTTTAGGAAACATTACAAATTACAATTCTTTTGTCATAAAGTAACCAGCAAGAGTTTGAGAGTTGGTGCTTTTTTTCTTAAACAGTTTGAAAATCCATTAATGAAAATCCATTAAAACAAAACCAGTCTTAAAAACTGTTATCATTTTTAGTGTTTGACGCATCACAACTTTGGTATTCAGAGCTAGCAAATCAGTATCTCGCCAGTAACTGGCCTCATCAAAACAGATGTTCTATAATGAAAAATACTAATTCCATTTTCAATGGTAAACTTGTAGGATCTGACATCCCACCATGGATCACAGGAATCAGAGCACTGTCCAATTCATTCAGATAGTACTGTGGAAGAAGTTGACCTCCGGATCCTGCCAAGTACTCAACCTAGAATAAGAACACATCTATTTTAATATTTTTTGCAACTAATAAGATGACACAAATGCGTAGTAAATTGGTAAAACAGTAGTTCACCTAGCATGAAGTGACATAAAGTAACATTGAAACACTGGGAACTGGGTAGGTTTTCAGGTTGATCACAAACTATTAGGTTTGCCAGAGGAACATGCAACATTCTACCTAGGTTTACCAGGCCACAAATCCTCAGCATCCCGGACTGCTTCAGACTTTTGTCCAAAAATTATCTGATTTTATTCCAGGATCAGTTACTAATAGATAAATTTCAAAATAGATTGCTGAAAATTAGAATTTAAGGAGTACATTTACAGCTTCCCTCAAAATAGATAAGGAAGTGTAACAGAGAATAAGACCTTCAGATTAAAAGATGTTTATTTCAATACTGGAGTTATGCAGGCTTTTGAGGGACATCCATACTGAACAGAACTAGACAAACCTGTCCTTTTCTGCTGTAGAAATATTGGACCAAATATCTTTTCCTGAGTTGGGAGCTAATGCAGCAGAAAACTACATACTTAAAGAAAAGCATCAGAAAATTAACTCTGTAACTCTCTAAACTGACTCACCCTGGAGGCAAATGAGTGCCAGAGAGAGTCAGAACCAGAGAAGAACTGATAACTTATAGCAAGCAGCTACTAGGGAATGGGGCAGAAAAGACAATGAGGCTATTCCTTTCATGAACCACTAGCCATTAAGTCAGCTTCTAAATGAAATTTCATCCTCAGTCTGGATCTGGGGTAGGACAAAAAAAAAAATAGAACCATTCAGAAAGAGATCCAAGGTCTTCACAAGAAAGATTTCAGTTGAAATGGAGTGTCTGCAATAAAAGTTGAAAGATTACCATATCTGAGTCAACAGAAACTCTTAGGCCTATCTTATTCATCCCATTATTTTTCAAGGTTTTAAGGTGTGGGCAAAGAGCAGCGCTGCAGGCAATCGCAATCTCTTTAGCAAACTGAAGAGGAACAGGACTGGATAGTTCATGGTCCTTTAGAAAATAGTACACCTGAAATCACAGAAAGGATAAGGACAGACAATAGCCTGGTTATATGACAAAAGTAAGAAAATGAGTAGGCAGAACAAAGTGAGCTATAAATACCAATGCTTGTTTGCTGTCATATTATTTTAACACTTCATGTTCAGTCATAATACTTAAGTGACCATAGGTATATCTGGATTATACATTAATCCAGACATTAATTAGCAATGATAATAGACTTTTACAATGTACTCCTTTTCAGAGGAAGATAACAAAGTATGTAAGCTTATCAAGGAATCATAGAGAACAGTTTGCAAATCAGTATGGCTATATAGCAGGTAAGTTAGATTCTTTAATAGTAACATTTAATACCCCTTTCTTTAACACTACAATACTTTAAGTGGTAGTAAAAAGGCTGAAGTACAATGTAGTTTACTAACTTCAGTGCACTTTAGAACTTTTCCTTCTCTTTCGAAGTCTCTGCTGTGTGGTGCTTTTTCACTCTGAGTTCCTTCCAGTGCTTTTCCATCTACTGGACTTAGAATTCTGTGGAAGATAATAGCGTTGTTAATAATTACAAAAAACATTTTATTTCATACAACTTTTTCCAATCTACCAAATCATGTTTAGTTATCCTTAAAGGCTTTTTAAACAGCTCTATGACAAAACATAATACAGGATTTGCATCACATCAACATAGAAGCTACAGAAAAATTATCCTACATAGGGAACAAACAACACTTACTCGATAAAAGCCTCATCTTATGTGTTTAAGAAACTATAAACCATCTTAGGTAAGGCACCTTTCTGCTTTAATTGGTCAATGAAACCACAGAAAAAGGCATACTAATTCAAGCCCAGGGCCTGAGAAATAACTCTGTTAACACAAAGCAAGTTTTTGAGTTAGCAGTGTACAATTGAAGTTTGAAGATGTATAAACAACCATTCAAAACACATTAAGTAAGGATGTCTTGCACCTTACTTTGTTTCACTAAACGCTGGCATTCAAAGCAGTGAGTGGCAAAGAGCAGTACTGTGTGCTCACAAGCCACCTCACCTCCCCGAGATATAAAGAGATTAACTGCATCCTTAAATTGATAACTGATTCGATAGAGGACTTTCAAAGGTTCACACACACACTTCCTGTCAAATTTCTGAACATTGAAAACAGTATTAATTTCGATGAACACAAGCTAAGCTGTTCTGCTAGTGACATCTAGAGGCTAGCAGGTACTTTACTGTCCTACTCCCTTACAGCTTTTAGTAGAACACTTCCTTTGAATAAAAATACCTTAGATTTATTTCAAGAAATAGAAGGTGGATATTTTCAAGCAGTGAACAAGAGAATTCTGTAAGATGCTTTGTTTTGGTAATACATTTACCCTTTGTTTGTTTTTTCTTCATTTTCTACCCAGCAAATATCTACATATTCCTTTAGGCCTTCTGCATCCACTTTGCCACAAGTTATTTTAAAGTCCTTCTTGTTTCTTAATGCCTGGCGTAGGCTTTCCATCGTTTCCGGTGTTATTTGTACCATTAGTCCATCTAAAAGAAAATCAGTTAAGATTATCATTTATCTACAGAAAGAGTAGCATAGCTTTAAAGTAGAGTCTTAGCTTAATTTCTGATGAGACCAGCCCTCTCTCCCTCAGCTCCCTAATAAACAGATGTCAAATCCTAATTGGACACTATACCCAACAACAGCATCAAATGCCACATGACAGAAGTAGTAATTAAAGCTTTTCTAGTCAACAGAGCAAAGACCAATAGACTAATACAAGTAGCTCGCATCTGTGTGTCAATACATGCATTTCATCAGTACATCAATGAAAATAGTTCTAGATACACACAGCCATAAAGGAAATTCATATATTGGCTAAAGTGAAGAGAGATATAACTGAGATATGTAATAAAACCAACAGATGAACTAGCATGTGTTTTTATAGAGCATGACTTGTTTGTAAGAGGTTTTCTACAAGTTGCAAGTCCTGAAAAAGCTTTACTTACTGTGGAATAAAGATCTTGCATAAAACTGCCTTCTTTTCCCCTCTCCCTTCCCCCCTTCCCCCCCTTAGGATCCTCTGGAAAAAAAGAAAAAAAAAAGAAAAAAACACGTAGGACAAAATTCCTACCTTCAACTATACTGGATTTAGCTAGAAATCCTGAAGATGTCTTTAAGGCTCCATTAAACACTACAAAACTTGCACCTGTAACTAGAAAAAGTAGAAAAAAGTAAATATCGCTACATATCTCTGAAGTTTGTCATTACCAACATTTAATTTACTTTTGTTGTTGTTGTTGTTTTAAGAGAGCAAACAAAGAAAGGTATTACTAGCAATCACTTAGTCACAGGCTGGTACAAAACACTGGACCTTGGCAAAAAACCTTTGTTAAGCTACATTATGAGTGCATAAAGTATTCTTATAAGATACTGGCAGATAGGTAAGAGGCAAGCTGGCAAAGCTCAATATACAAAGGGGAGACAGTCACTGGTACAGTGTTGTGCTGTGGTGTTTTATGGTGTTTTTGGGCTCAGTCAACCCAAGCACAGCACTTCAAACAAAAGCACGCTTAATAGATACGCTTAATGAAGCACAAAACAGTATTTGTAATTCATGCCAGAGATGGCAAGAGTAAAGCCTTACCAACATGGAATTCCCATGCAACTAATTTGTGCTTGAGAAGCACAAATAATCAGCCTGGATACACTGCTATGCAATGTAAACATACTGTTTGCAAAACCTCAAAAGGTACCTCTACACTCTTCACTACACGTGGTTTCATCAGTTTGCTAGGTGCTGTATAGAGTGATTCACTCATACTGTACTTCCATACACTCAGTTACTCAGGCTGTTTAGTCTGTAAACATATTGCACAGTTCACACTAATATTAAATTTGGATTTTGAAAGATGTAAAAAAAAATCATGCCTAAAAACGCAAGCTATGATAAAAAAATCTAAAAACAAGCAGAAAAAAATTTGAATCTTCACTTAACATATCATTTCTAAAAAGTAACTAACAGCTGAAACCAAATAGCAATATTTTATTTTGCACTTACTCTGCTACTTGAATGCCTGAATTTTTTGTCTAAATAAGCTACTGGGAATACATACTTTCCTTGCAGCATGAGTCAGTGAACATACATTTTATCTGCACCATGAAATTCTTTACTCAGAGGGTGGTGAGGCCCTGGCACAGGCTGCCCAGAGAAGCTGTGGATGCCCCATCCTTGGGGGTGCTCAAGTCCAGGCAGGATGGGGCTTTGGGCAACCTGGTCTGGTGGGAAGGGTCCCTGCCCATGGCAGGGGGGTTGGGACTATGTGATCTTTAAGGTCCCTTCCAACCCATTCTATGGTTCTGCGATTTCTGCTCTGTGATTGCTCCTCACAAGCCACGCTAGACAGCTTACCTTTCCTAGGATGTTCAGTAGCGCTGTTTGCTTGTGTATGATAGTGGCCATGCTTATTCTGCACACACACTAAGTGAGAATCTGCTTCAGTATTGAAACTGGCTCCAATACTAATTACATGGTCATTAGAAGAATTTACCACCTTCATCACCTGTCAACATAAAGGTTGTCATTAAAGTGACAAATCTTTTTTTGCAGTACTTGTTTTAAATACAAAGACATTAGAAAAATCCAGGTCTCGAAACAAATCCCAAGGATTATTCACTTAATTCCAGAAAGGCTGAACAACTTGATTTGCCATGACTAGTTCAAGGAAAACTAAACATGATTAAAAATTCTACTTCAGTTGAGAGCGATGTCTGACTACTGATAACGCAGAGTATCAGAGTTGTAGGGATTTTGTTGGTTATGAGGTGACGCATTAAGCATCATGCAGTTCACTACTCTTTTTTGTTGTTGCTAAAGGTCAGTTAAACTGTAATAAAAACTACACTGACAAAATATTTTTTAGAAACTGTATTGTATTTTGAAGTTTTACGCAAAACAGCACCTTCACAAAATATATAGGAGATTCTCCTTGGAAACACATGCTAAAAGACTTTACAGAAATTGTTGATCTTTCACCTTTAGCAGGCTACCCTAGGCCTCAATTTTTCACTCATCATCCATCTTCTAACACAGCCATGAAGACAGAAATGTGCATTCTGACGATTTCATGCCCTCTCCCCAGACATCACATGCTTATACCATTTTAAAGTTCAAAGAGTCTACTGCACAGCAAACTAGAGAACTGCAATCAGGTGGAGAAATCACTTGCAGAACTCCCTGGAAACTGATTTGAGAATAAAAGCATTACCGCCTCCAAAAATCACTTCTTCCCTCCTGCCTTTTTTAAAAAAATAAAAGACCTCACATAAAAGACCTAACTGGTGTTATACAAAAATGAAGATTAAAGTAGTTTGGATTACTTTTACTCACCTCATTATACTTCCTTAGGGGTATTTTAATACAGCTTCTACCCATTTCCACATGAACAAATAGGTTGTCTATGGTATGCAAAGTATATTGATAGTTTCTAAGATCCTAAAACAGACAAAAACTTGTTAACTTACAGTTTAAGTATAATTTCCTCACATTTGAGAGTAAATCTCATCAAAACAAAGTATTTTACATCCAGCCCCGAGAGCGCTGGTTTTCAGCGAGGGTTTGGACACCGCCGTCATGGAGTCACAGATCTCACTGCACTGCAAGTTTCAGCTGAACTGACATTGTCTAGCAGGAGCAAGGATATGCATCACAGACTCCCTTTGCCTTCATCATTCACCACCACCTCAGTCACTTGTGTGGTACTAGATTTTATGATCTTTAGCTGTTGAGCTTGCACCGCCTGTAGTTAAAAATCTAACAAGAACATTTTGCAGTCATCTTCCCATGACTCAAACTCCTGCTGTATCAAAAGAAGTAACCCTGCCAAGAAGCACATGTTCTCAGTGTTTTGAGCTGATGCCACTGAACAGATGCCACTGAACACAGCTATAAAGGAGAATCACAGCAACTGTAACCCAACTGAAAATAGGTTCTATAGAAGCCCTCCCTACCACCAGTGCAACATTAAGACTCCTTTGAGTCCAAAGACGTAATTCCACAGCAGGCTAAAGAAAGGAATGGGTATACCACATCAGATACTAAGACAAATCCGGTTCAATATCCCCTGCGTGACAGCGACAGAGAGTGAACACTGATGAGTTTATGCTACTCGTTATGTGCCTGTATGTCTTTCCTGGGCTACTCTTCCAGACCTTAACAATCTGTGGCCTTAGCACTTGAGTAACACAAAGGCTGTGGCTTAAGCCAATTAAGTGAATCTTAATTCTCTTGATGTACTCTTCTCCTTTCTGCCCTCAAATTCTTCCTCTGCCCCCACACTGGTACTGGTCCATGGCCAATCAGGCAGGGAGCAGCCTCATGGAATTGAAACTTAAGATTCTTTTTTTTTTTTCTTGATGGAGGAATCACTATTTTTATATGGCTTAATTCCTGAGATTGATTCTCTAGTTAACAACATGGAAATCAATGATAGCAAAAACAGAAGAGAGCCAAAGACCGCCACTTCATCTAAGCTGTAATGGTTTCTAGACTAGAGAGGATTTAGCAATCACCTGGGTGTATGCAATTCTGTCTGCAACCTTTTCAGTACTTTTGCTTACAGACTTAAGGATAAGTTCCACATAAGTGTTAGAAGAGGAAGTTACCAGTCAGAAGTACAGGTTTACTAGAAGTTTACATCAAACTATTTGGGTAACAAAAGAAAAATTATTGACTTGAAGTAAGTCAAGTCTTTCAGGTAAGGCAGTCAGACTGGTTAGCCATAACAAAGTTAATTTTGTGTATCAATGTAATTAATGTTACACTTAGAATAGAGAATCTGCCTGTCAAGCTTGCTTTTTCAAATTTAATGAGATGTCAGATTTAAGAATAGAGTTCTTGTGCCAGAGGAATCCTTGTAAAAGAAAAATGTAACTGAACAGTAATTACTATCAGCTTTACTGTAAATTTCAACATTTTTCCCAATTAGTTAAAGCTATTTCTTACTACCACAGACTGTGCTAACAGAAGCATGACATGAAAGATTATACCAGGTTTAATTGATGAAGTTTCGGTAGCAGTGGTGCTGCAGGGCTGCTCTGCGAGCAGAGTGCCCCATGTCAGAGCAGAGCCAGCTCCAGCCAGCGCCAAAAGGGACCTGCTGCTGGCCAGGGCATGGCCATGAGCGATGCTGGGTGGGCCTCTGGGAGAGCAGACTGAAGAAAGGGGAAAAAACAGCAGCTGGGAAAGAGAGCAAGAAACAGAGAACCAACCCTGCAGACACCAAGGTCAGCAAAGGGGGAGGGGAAGAGGTGCTCCAGGTCCCAGAGCAGAAGATGCCCTGTGGTGAGCGAGGACCGCATCAGAGCAGATCTCCAGACTGCAGCCCGTGAAGAACACCACGTCACAGCAGATGGACGTGGCCTGAAGGAAGCTGCAGCCCATGGAGAACCAACACAGGAGCAGGCTGCTGGCATGAACTGTGTCGTGTGGAGAACAGCTCACGCTGGAGCGGTCTGTTCCTGAAGGACTGCACCCTGTGGTGAACACCCATGTTGGAGCAGCTGGCAAAGGGCTGTATCCCATGGTAGGGACTCCACAATGGAGCAGAGGAAGAGAGTGAGGAGGAACGAGCAGTAGAGATGAAGTGTTATGGGCTGACTGCAACCCCATTTCCCATCCCTCTGTGCCACTCAGGTGTGGAGAAAGTAAAAGAACTGGGAATGAAGTTGAGCCTGGTAAGAAAGGGGGGTGGGGTGGGTGAAGGAAGGTGGGCTTAGTTTGTTTTTATTTCAGTTCTCACTTCGTTATCTATTGGCAACAAATTTAATCTTCCCCAAGCCAAGCCTGTTTTGAATGGGATGGTAATGTGATCAATTTCCCTGTCCTTAGTTCAATTCACAAAGATTTTTCATCATATTTCCTCCCTGTATCATGAAGAGGAGGGAGAGAGAAAGCATCTTGGTGAGCAACTGTCAGCCAGGCAAGATCAACCCACCACAAAGATTCAGCTTTCTTAACTGACATCTAAATTGTCTTTGGTAAGGAATTTCCCAGTTACCTCTGAAAAACAAAAACGTTAGCTCTTTAACGTTGCCAAAAGTAATTCAATTTTAAAGAATCTTAGTTCTGAGGATATTTATATAAAATAGATTACAACAGGAAGGGAAGAGAACAATTACTCACAACAAGTAGATTCATTACTGTGTGTCCTATTTCTCCAAAGAGTGGCTTTCGGTGTCTGAAACTTACTAGAGGAGTTGGATATTCTGGAGTGGAGGAAATAAAAAAGGTCATGTTTACTTACCAACAATTGTAAAACTCACTAATATAAATATTTTCAGCTATAGCCTATGTTTCTTAATTTCATTATCCAAACTGCCAAGTGAACTATAGCCATTGTGTTTCTCCCTCACTCTCCCTCACTTCATCCCACTGCATGGTTTCCTCGCCCACGGTTAAATCCTACTGCAATGTCTGCATGTCTCCCCCAGCAGCAGAAGTCTTCTGAGAGACCTGATGCTGTTCACATGCTTTATCAGCTACGCTTCTTGCTATAGGTGGGCTGGAAGGAAACACCCTGTGTTCAGTCTTTGGGTTATCAGTCATAAGAGGAGATGCAAGGCTCAATAGTTGCTTGAGTATGAATACCATGCAGGTAACTTCTAATACGGAGTACCACTTAGTATTGGTAGGTCACGAACAAAGTGATTGAAGAGGTTCATACAAGGTAACAAGGTTTTAAGTGCTTGAAGATCTATGGTTGGAACAGAAAAGGTGCAGATGGAAACCAAGGGAAAGCAAGGAGATGCAGCAGACCACACACAACATAAAGTAATCTGAAAACAAAGCAAATTGCATTACGAAGTCAATTGAGATTGACTCAAAGGATTGAGATCAAAGAAGGTGCATGGTTGATACAAAAATGACCATAAATTTGTTGAGAAAGAGTAACACCAAAGCTACCACCCTTGCCAACACCCAGGCAGAAAGTAGAACTCCACTACCGACTCAAATGCATGAACAACTGAGTGATGCACTTTTATAGGCTTAAAATCTCTAAAATGACAGGCTTATTTATTAAAAACCATCCAAGTTGGAAAAAGTTTATGTATTTTTGAAATCTATTCCACTCAAGTAACAGCTCCATGTTGCAACTTACCTAAACTCCTTATCTAAACTGTCTCTAAGTAAGGAACAGTGTGACAGGAAATAAAGCAGCACCTACACCTCTAGATTCGTGCCTGTGTTATTCAAAGAGCAACTCTAGATGTCATTTAGGACAGTATCTGCCTTCAGGTCCTGTGCAAGCTGGCTTTATCTCTTCAAGTCAATGACAATTTGTGAAAGTATTTTCTTCCAGTGAACCTGGAGCAGTGTCAAAGTTATGTTTTTCGAGGGGAATTTTGTATCTATATGGCTATTAGAAGTGTTAAAACTTACCCCCATATTCTGCTCCCAATCTCAACATCAAACGGATTGGAAAGACTTTTGCCCAGGGTATTTCCATCTTATGGATTAGAATGCCACAAAGAAAAGGGTTATCTGGTAGAATTAAATCATCAAGTTTCTGAAAAGTTGGTGAAACAAACAGGAATCCTCCATGATCTTTGTTATCGAGAAAGTTTTCAGTAAACGTAATGTTTTCCATGTTTCTTATAAATCTTCCTGTTGAAAGAGGGTCAGAGAATCTTTATACATCTTTAAAAGTAACACGATTATTGCCAAGAAAACTAGTACCTACTCTAATGTCATTGCTCTACCACGGACTTGTAAACCGTAAGGTATATATCTAAAATACTGCTGAAAATTTGAGGCATCTACACACATAAACTAAGTGCTCTGTAGTCTTATTTATTAACTAGACAAAAACTATTTTTTTTCTAAACAAATACAAAAAACTTTGAAGTGTACAGTGTTCTGGTACATATTGATTGACGAACTTCAATTAACAGACCTGATTTACACACATCTGAGTATTGTACTTCTACAAATGAAGTTCAGATTCCTTGAGCCTATGGCACAGGGTCTCATACCCAGAATCTCTAAGACCACATGAAGAACAACAACAAACAAGCAAACCAGATGTTTACAACTGAGGAACTTAAACTCTTTCCCTCCCATTTTTTTACTTAGAGAACCCAAGGCTAACACTTAAGTTGTTTTCCACCAAATCAGACACCTACAAAAACTGCAATAAAAATCATGTAAACCTCCAACTTTAAAAGACAAGTAAGAAGATATTATATTACAAAGTTAGATCATCATAGTTACATACCTTTCACTGCATCCTTATAGATGTTAATAAATAATTTGAGCATCTCATTAGGAAAAGTCTCCTCATCTGGCAAACACTGCAACAGAATGATAATTTCTGCCTGACCCAAACCATGTAGTCCGTTTGTTGAGAAGTACCAGCATTTTTCTGAAGAATCTTTAATCAAAGATAGATACCACAGTAATAAAGATACTGCTTTATATAATCAGAAGAGGAAATACAGATTTAATGGAAAATGAAATGTGCAGTACTTACAAGATATTAACTTGACATTCACAAGCAAGTTTGCATTTACGATAAATGTTAATGGATTGGGACTCTCTTCCGCAAGAAGCAAGGTGACCTGTTGGTGAGATGGATGTTCTTCCACTAGAGGATCTAAATAAACATCTGATTTAGTTCAATGTCAGCCAAATGTTTACAATAAGAACTACAGATCATAGCATATGAAAGACTGTCCTATCTTTCCATGTTAAATGGGTGGTAATTATTCTCAAACTCAGAACAGCTGTGGATCAACCAGCTATTCTATTCAACAGCTTATCCTAAGATTCAAAGGCCATACAAAAATAAAGCAGTAACTTCTAACAAAGGTGTGAACTAGGGCTGCCACTCATTTGTTGATTACTGATAAATTGTGTATGCTGTTTTCTCAATCTGTATACTGGTACTGTCAATTACAAACAATGAGAACTGTCACTACTACAATGCATTTAAGTGGTGAAGTGCTATTTTCATAACATTCTGACATTTTAATAACTCATGTTCAATTAACAAACAATCAATCCAATGTGCACAGATGAGAGTTAAAGTAGTATTAAAATGTAAGTTATATACATAAATGGTAATATTTAGAAATTTTGCATCTGGTGATACAGTACAACTTATCTGAATTTTACCTTTTCCTTTTTCACCCACTGCAAGCAAAAGTGGTGGGAGTTTGTCACCATCAGGAACAAGGCTGATTTCTCTACGGACCCAGTTCTCAACACCACAAAGTGCTCTGTAACTTGAAGGACTAACAGGCATATCACTTTTAGTCCGATCACCTAAACTGGAACTAGTTTTCTCATCTTCTGTAGCAGAAGAACTCTCTTTAGTTCCTGGAGTTACGGATCTATAAATATGCGCCATCTCACTCTGGCCGCAAAGAGCCTGCTGCACATCCTGTTCTGAAGGAACAGGAGGACCTAGTCCCTCCATTTTTGTAACAACATCCATTTCTTCTTTTGGCTTTGAATTTACATCAGTTAGTATGTCATCTTCCTCTGGGTTTGCAGCCTATGAGAAAAAAAAAGAAGATCTAAACTCTAGTCTCACAACAAACTCTTAACTTCTGTACTAGCAATCTAGAAGCAAAAAGCACATTGGGAAAGAAATCTATCAAAAATTATAGGAAATGCCACCAAATCTCTTGCATTTTTCCCCCATTGTTAGAAGTCACATTAGTCCCTATCTTAGGTGAAGATGTGTTACTAATTTGTTTGGTAACAAAAAAAATCCTACCAGTGTTGTAAGTTAGTTGTATTAGTATAGTTAGATCTAAGACATCAACAATGTCTTATGATCAGTAATGATCAGTATCCCTTAAGCAATCTGTTCTGTATTACTGCTTCCTCACTCATACCTACTGAACATTGTGATCTGTCCTCATTTTGATCCGTTCAGTATTGCAAGCAGCTGTTAGTAGAACACATCAGAAAAGAAACAGGAGTCTAGCGTTGGACAGTCTGACTCACTTCTAGTTTGGTGTCAAAGCTATGCTGCTCCCCCAGTGAAGCAGATATGGCAAGCTAAGGGCACAGTCACGTTATGATATGAACTGTCATCAAAAAACAAACCAGGAGGTGATCTATCACCTTTCATGTATGCTAAGTAATCACACTACAAATCCATGTAGACTTGCATCCTATTTCAACAGGAAAGACCACATTTTAACAAGAAAAAAACTAACAACTCTATGCTTGTCCTGCAATAATAGTTCTCCTGGTATGCCCTGAGCTTCCATCAAATCCCCTGCTTAGAGAAATGTGTGTGCCAGAAGGGGTGGGGGAGAGACACCAACCCCCCAAACCCACCAACCCCACAAACACGCACAAAAACATAAGAGGTATGACTAAAAGGGCCTCTGGTAGACTTCTTCCCCACAAATTCACTTGCTGGTGTTGTCTATCACTTTATACTTTCAGCCTTCATAGCATCTTGTGACAGCATGTTCAGGATTACATGCTCTCTGGTAAAGTACATCCTGAGCCTTAGAGCTGCATTATGGAGGGTTTGTTTCAACCTTGAAAGCTGCACACAGGAACGACCAACTTATTGTTTCCTTTGCCCATGCCACGTTTAATTTTAGACGTTTCTCATCTTTTTGAAGTGAAAACGCCCTATTCTTTCCCCAAAATGGAACACAAGATCTATCTTTTGATCACAAAGTTGGGTAGAGCAAGAGCTGCTAGGTATATTCAAGTTCTGAGAGCAGTAATGGATGCATTTATTGTCATAATGATTTTCTACTTCTGTTTCTCTTTTCCCATCCACTTACTTCCCTTTTTAACAATTAATTAATCATTTTCTTCAGATTGACCACTGACCATAAACCGGCCTTATCCACTCAGTGAGACAGTAATAAATGTACCATTAATAAGCCGCAAATCACACACTCCTAAACCTGCATTTCAAGGCACATGACATAATTTAACGTCCAGTTCACTAATACCTGGAATATATTTGCCTTCACTGTTTGAACTGTTTCACCCTTTTTATCCTCTGCAAGTACAACAAACAGCACTGAGTCCAGGACACAGAACAATTAGACTCAGTTCTTTGTCCTTTTATCACTTACAGTAGCTGTTCGGTTTATCTTTATGATTTGGAAGGGGGCCTTTTCATTTCCAACAGAGGCCTACTTTCTTTCAAGAGCTCCTGATGAGCTTTTCTAGACATACATGTCCGCGAACAGCACCAGCATTACCTCTACCACTGCACATTTCCTCTAACAGAAGTGTGAGGCATGATTATCCCCATCAAAAATCTCTGCACTTCTTCACTGTCACTCTGAACAGCTCCTCAGGCTCCAAGTCACTGCGGAAGCCAGATTCACCTGCGACTCAGTGGAATCCTTGTTCAAACGGAATCACATTTACTGCTATCCCTGCCTCATGAAATAAGGCTGATTTACATATTATACACCCTGTAGCTGTTGAGATTCTGCATGCAGCAGGTCTCAATGCGACTGCTTCTTGAACTGGACAGCTCGTTAATAGTGGAGCACCAGGCAGAGCTTGATGCTCTGGGGAGCCTACCGTGGGAAAATGAGGAACCACGTCAGAGTCCAGGAAACAACGTGATAAGGAATTTGAGCTCGATTATGATCAATCACTTTATCTAATCAATATGGTGCCTCATCACTTTGCTATCTCTAATTCAAGGAAAAGCCCTAGCAGCCCCATTCCTCTGTTTACACAGAGGAGTGAAGCCTTACGCTGCCTCGCTCCCCGGCTATTAATGTAATATGGGCGTGGGGTGATCAGGCCTCCTTAGTGACTGGCTCTGGGGGGCCCTGTGGCGCAGATAATTGACAATGGCACAATTAAGTGCTAAGGGGAGAGGGACTGCACAACCTGAGCCAGTAATGACCTATAAAAAAAGCTAAAAAGACTTGAATCCTGGAAAACTGTCTAAAACACAATGGCCTCGCCATCCTATAAATAGTGATCCCAAGCAAGAACTCTTGGAGCTCTCCGGGGACCTCAGCAGGCATCACCCCCAATGTCCCCCCAGGCTGGGAGGATCCCAGAAGAAGTACCTCTCACAGGCCCGACTCCTCAAGGAACAAGCTCACCTGCAGACAAGCACCGACAGGGGAGTTGGGTGAGAAATTTACTTTAAGAGGGACTCTTGGAAGTGTGCAACTGGATTTACAAACTTCCCAGGACCCTGCAGTAAGTCCTGGGTGAACCTTGCCAGCCTTGAGTCTTTAAGCCCCTGTTTCTACTGTAGAATCATTGATCATTGTGTCAATTTTCTAAAACTTGTGTCAGCTTTCTAAAACACTCTTCAAGTGCTGTTAAAAGTCATGTAATCTAACCTTGTTACGTGCTATAAAAATACAATAAATCCTTAATTATTGCTACATTAGAGTTATGTAAAATCTAATTCTGCAGCAGCAGTATACTGATTTTGCTGCACCCTATGGTATAGTACTCTAGGACATTAATCAGCTTCTTGTACAGCAGTTTAGTTTAGTTTAACAAGCAAACTACAGATAACCACTGGAAAAAACTATAAGCACGTTAATAATGACAGATTTTAGAGCTATGGCTGAGGACACCTTCATAAGAATAGTTAATCAAAGCCTGTACAGGAAAAGCTTGATTTGGAGTTTATTCAGCTATATCATTTTTAAAGTTCACATATGCCCCAATCAGTAGCAAGCAAAGTTATTTCAAGATAGAATTCATGCACCTACACACACTTCTTAATTCATACCATATGCATCTCTGGCAAGTCAGGGTTTACTGGACTTAGGTCCTGTGATGACCTCTTTGCTCCAGATGAAAGTTTTGTTGTATCTGCCACTTCTCCAGTTGGCAAAATACCATCTGCAAACCAAACTCTCCTCTGTTCTTTGGGGCACAGCCCTAGGATAGGTTGAGAAAACAACACTGACTTCATATTATTTTCACTGTCCTAACAGCTGAAAGGGATACAAATGCAGCCCCTTCTCCCCCCAGTTATACAGACAATCTGCTCACTGAAACCAAGCACAAGTAGGCAGCTTGACTCCAGCCAGTCTCTCCCATCAGGTGAGCACATGCAAAAGACATCTCATACTAGCAGAGGAAGATGTCATGCTACAGTTATTTGTATCATTGCCTCGGTCATCCCATCATCCCTCTGTAGTTAGGTAAGAGTGAAATGCATATCACAACTAGAAGGTGAAATACTCTAAAAAATTAGAGTATCATGTTGTTAAAAGTTTATTTTCATTGATGAAAGTCAGATAATGGTGGGACAAAGACACTATTTAGTCACTGATCATTGCTCCCTAACTTTTCCCTTAAAAAAAAAAGGGGGGGAGGGAATACTTTGTTTACTGTAAAACTGGCAGTTGCAACACAAGCCAGAAATATCCTCAGCTATATTAAAACAATGACAGCAATATCTGTACTAAAAAAGAAGTTACTGTATAAGCACATAAGACAGTGAAAAGAACAAATATCCACATTTCATAAATGGAGATGTAAGACACACTTGGTCAGGCTCATACACAGAGTCTGAACTAGGAGCTGTAAGCTTCCTCTAAATCCCAGTTCACAGAACTTGTTTGAGTCTCAGAAAGAACATCAGTGTATTAAGTATGTATCCATGATACAGCAAACTCTTTCCAAGCAGAACTTGACAAAGTGTTTGTTAAATTATACTATGTTTAGCATACCTTCAATGCCAGGTTGTTTAAGCACTGAAACAGGTGACAATGCAGAGGATGAGGGAGTGCTAGCACTACCAGGTATCTGGGCTTCCTGCAAAGGTGCAGCAGAACACTCAGAGGAGACACTGGAGTTAGGAAGAGGACCAGTTGGACTCATCATCCTTTCAAATGCCTGTGCTAAAACAAAAACAAAAAAACAACAAACAAACAAGAAGTGGTTAGATTTTACAATTTTACAATTGAATACATTTACTTTGAGGTGTAATACTGATTTATTTTTTTTTTGCCAAAACAGTAGACAATTTAGTTAGTTGTGAGAAGTGAACATTTAAGCCATTGCACAGAAGAAAATCCAAATTGCTTGATTTTCAACCTCTCCACTTGCCTAATTCACTCCCAACATATAAAGAGACCTGCTCAAAGAGCTCGTTATTGTTGCAGTGACTACAATGAACCATATAATCCCTGTACCTCAGTGCAGATGTATCACCTTTATGAAGCCAAATTTCATTCAGGTGGTACATTTAAAAAAAAAAAGTCTGGTATGTTTTCAACTTGTTATTTAAATATTATTAACGAGGATCTCAGTTTTGTCCGGCTATTTCCATGAAGCATCCACGCTTCGCTCTCAGTTAACAAAAAGTTAACCTAATACAATTACAGTAGTACTGTTAAGGTGACCTCTAAGAACATCAGGACAAAAAGCTACATGTTATTTGCCCATTTTACGTGAGAACTAGCAGGGGTACGGCCTTTTCAACAAGTATAAAGCTCCTGTGGCGACTGGGGGAAGGTGGGGCAGAAATCTCTTTTCCTGGACTCCTGCCACAGGTGACCCCAACTGAAGCAGGGCATCTTCTCAGAAACCACAAAGTTAAAGAGATACTCGTTGTAAATATTCTCCTTAAATGATTACTGCAATTACTAAAAAACAAAACCAACAACAAAAAAAAACACTCTTTACCTTTATTAATATCATTGTAGCAGCCAGTACAGACTCTTGCTTCCTTCTCCATGTACTGTAGTTTGCACTTTCGTTTGCAACAAGCACCACAAAAAACCTGAACAAGAAAGGGACTCAATTAAGCATTATGAGCAAAGCCCCACTATTTCCTGAGTTCAGTTCCTATTATTACCTGTTTTACTTAAACAGATGGAATAACACAAAGCACACATATAGCATTTTAGCACATGCATGTCATAACATGTTTCTGTGCTGAGAGAAGGGAAAGTACCAGAATAGAAAGACTTTCATCAGGAAGCTTAAAGCTCCACAGTTTGGTTCAGGCTGCCAGGTCTGCTTTTGATCAGGAGTTCCTACCCTGCTTCCAAAAACTGCATCACAGTCTGTCCACAGTGGAAACTCTGAAAAAGGCTCTGAAAAACATCCCATTGCTCTTCTGAAACACTCATCAATGAATGCTGTGCCACAGAACTGCTCTGCAGCATTAACCAGGGTAGCACTTTGGATACTGCACATCATAGCTCCACTTTAACCAAAACATACACCCGTCACTTCCTCAGGGGATCCTGATGTTCGGCAGAACCTTTTGATAGGGAAGATGGCCAAGTCATGCTAAGGAGTTGGATCAGAGCTCCACACCCCCCCAAAGCTCACATTTAGCATCACAATTTCAGGTCCAGCATCTGCTGGAGCCCTGCAAAGAGTCCGAAATGCTGCTTTGCGCATTTCCATCAACTGCTTTCTCCAAGGAAAGCTGCTGAAAGTGCTGTAATCCTTAAAAATAAATGACAGAATTACTTAATAAATAAAAAATTAAGGTACAATAATATTCCAAGCAACTCTTGGTCTTGTATAAGAACTGCCAGGTATCTCTTCTTAAAAGCTAAGATTGCATGATGTTTTCTGAAATATTTTATTATATCCCCAACAGACTACATAACATTGTCTTCCTTCGTATTATGGAACAGTTTAGTCTCAAATGGGAAATAAGGAGAGCACAGACTGTATTAGTAGCTTATTTCAGGGCTACGGCTGGAACAGAGAGATTCAGACACAGAAAGCGTCATCCCAGTATACTTTCTCATCCAGGTATGAAAAAGAGCAGCACATTTAGAGCTGCCAGGCAGAGAAGGACCTGGGAGTGATGGTGGACAGTCAGCTGAATATGAGCCAGCAGTGTGCTCAGGTGGCCAAGAAGGCCAACGGCATCCTGGCTTGTATCAGAAACACTGTGACCAGCAGGGCTAGGGAGGTGATCGTCCCCCTGTACTCGGCTCTGGTGAGGCCGCACCTCGAGTACTGTGTTCAGTTTTGGGCCCCTCGCTACAAGAAGGACATCGAGGTGCTTGAGCGGGTCCAGAGAAGGGCGACGAAGCTGGTGAGGGGCCTGGAGAACAAGTCCTACGAGGAGCGGCTGAGGGAGCTGGGCTTGTTCAGCCTGGAGAAGAGGAGGCTCAGGGGTGACCTTATCGCTCTCTACAGATACCTTAAAGGAGGCTGCAGTGAGGTGGGGGTTGGCCTGTTCTCCCACGTGCCTGGTGACAGGACGAGGGGGAATGGGCTAAAGTTGCGCCAGGGAAGTTTTAGGTTAGATGTTAGGAAGAATTTCTTTACTGAAAGGGTTGTTAGGCACTGGAACAGGCTGCCCAGGGAAGTGGTGGAGTCACCATCCCTGGAAGTCTTCAAAAGACGTTTAGATGTAGAGCTTAGGGATATGGTTTAGTGGGGACTGTTAGTGTTAGGTTAGAGGTTGGACTCGATGATCTTGAGGTCTCTTCCAACCTAGAAATTCTGTGATTCTGTGATAAAACTTGTTCCTGTGGACAGATCAAATTACATATAGCCAGGTGCCCGCAGATTGACTAAAAATTCTTATATTTTAAGACCATACTCAGAAGCATCTGGCATATAATCGCATAGTGATTAGAAAGCTCTTCCAAGAAATACATTTGTTTGATTACAGACCCTCTGCAGCCTAGTATTCAAGCTATCTCCCATGGAAGACATCTATGATGCTATCTCAAGGTCTTCAGAAAAAAAGGACTCAGGTAGTGTTGAAACCATATCAGCAGAGATCCATCCCCAGACTATTCTTCTTGCAGCACTGATACCTGCACTACAATGAATCTAGGAGAATCCAAGCCACCTCTTCTATCTCTCGGACAACTACCCGAACCAAGGCTCAGTGCTTCCCAAACAACTTCCTAATAATGCTGGCTCTGGAATTACGTTAGCTAGGGAGCCTCCACTACTCTGCCAGAAAGAATTATGTTAGTCACTTTCTTGTTGCTAGCTTCCTTCAGCAAAGCACTTAAAGATCATGCTCTGAAAGAACAGCTTACACTCTCACACTTAAACAGGATATACACACGCACATTTATATTTTTCTTGTCTATTTTTAAGCACAGATTTGGGGCTGGGTGGGGTGGTAACTTCTTAGTCTGGACCATGCCATGAGATTGTACAATCCACTCAAGAATTACATTTCTAGTTTTTCTGCAAGTTCCTACAAATACCTGGTGCTTTTCTCGCTTTTACCTGATGTTCTTCCTGGGGGAGCTTGCAAGTTTTCAAGAAGTCCTACTATTTTTAGCTATACATGGACTCTAGATTTAATACTACCCTTTACAAAAAATAGTTTTTCAAACCTTGGTCTGACAGAAGCCTTCTACGCCTTATCACAGTTAAGTGGAGGCAACAGTAAATCTCCTGCTATTCCTAATTATCTCCAGGAAAACAAAGTGGATTAAGGGGAAAAAAAAAAAAAAACAAAAAACACAGCAGTAAAAGAGGAAAAAAAAAGTGGTTATTGTAAGTTAACTCTTCAAGCAGGAAAAGCCACTGCAAGCACAGTTACACTTGATCAGTGCAAGACAACCCCAAAAAAAGAAACTATTCCAGTTGCTTCTGCATTAATGTCACAGCTAATTTATCTCAACTAAAAACACGTGCTCAGTAAAGAAGTTAAGAATGTAACTGGAAAGGATTAATTGCTAATCAGCTGCAATCAACCTTAAGGCTCCACATGCTGAGCAGTGCAGCCTTGGTGTTGCCATTCTCCTCTTACACTCGGTGCCACTGGCACCATCAACACAGGAACCAACTTAACCCTCCTGCACAGGAGACAAGAGGTGGAGAACTAAGGGACGGGTGGTTTGGCAGGGCAAAAGTGATGAAAATGAAGCCGCTGAGCAAAGAAATTTTGGTTGCACTAGGAAGAAAAAATGTACCTATACAATTCTCCTCTAGCAGAGGTCAGAGAGGACAACTATGCACTTCTACCAGCTTCTTCTTAAGTGCAAGTGGAAGAAAACACAACAACCCACAACGGGGCCATAAGGAAGGTAATTTTTGTCTTTAAAGACAAGTGACAAAGCAGTAAACTATGGCACACTCAGAAAAGCTATGACAGAGCTGCATAGCACACCATTATCTGCAACAGTTATGAGCCTTTACCCATTCTCCCAATGCACTTACACTGTGAAGCTCCCTTTATTTATGCTGTTCTTATGCCAAGACATCCTCCGTTAGCACACAGGATTAGCAACACTAGCAGCTGTTAGCTGTGAACAACAGCGTGTACTGAAGGGTCCTCCTTCTCCAGAGGACGTGCAAGAAATCTCATGGCAAGTGTAGACAGCTAAATGACTAAAATGAAGCCTACTCTGAAGAACTGTATTTTAAAGTGTTGCATAACTTCAGCAGGGTATACTGCCAACTGCTTAAGTTCAATGACTCTTAGCTTATCATGACAAAACCTTCATTTTCCTGGCATCAAACTGTTCGCCTACCCTTTACTGTACGTTTACTGCAAGTAAATGGGGACTATGGCTTAAATACACAGCACCAAAAGCAGCATTCTGGGCCAAAAAAATAAAATAAAATAAAGCAAGCCTCTCTGAATGTCTTTTAAAACTGAGTATGCAAGAAGTTAACAAATACTGATGCTAGCCTTTGCAATACTTCCTCACCCATAAAGCCTGCAGAGGAACGCTGAAAAACCAGATCATTAGTACTATTAATATTTGCATTTATGCACAAGTACATAAACCACAGTAGCTCACAAGGAAATTTATTTTTGATTAAAAGCAAGCTTTGATGTTATTTACTCCCTGCAGAGTACCATTCTCTCAGCAGAAGTAGCACACTTCTCCCTGCTCCCCTGCCCTCCCTGACAGCTCTCTTGGAAATTTACACATACGTTTAAGCACAGAGGACAGGCTTAGACTATAAATCCTTTGCATGGCTACTGCTGTCACAGCTCCTCAAAGGACACGATCCTTCCTGAGCCATGGATATTGTGAGCCATGGATTCACTTACTTGAATTCCGATCATCATCGTCTCCATCTTTAGAGCTTAAATACTTAAGAACTGAGCAAAAAAAAAAAAAGATTCATTGTAGTAATCACTAGGCAGTGCACATTGTCCTATCTTCCTTAAGAACAATAGTCTAGCCAGTAATGGAAGATAAAATAATAACTTTTTCCTTACAACCCTATTATTAAAAAGTCTTTTAATAGACTTAAATTTGCCTACAATACCAAAGGACGCCCTCACCAATAACTTACTTTTCCACACGCACGACAGTGGTGTCGTCTTTTTGTAAAGGTGAACTTCGCTTGACAGCTCATGCAGTTGGGTGCCTCTGAATCAGGGACCCACAACGGCTGTTTCTGTGAAAGAGCTGCAGGTGTTTTAACTGGTTCTGCACTTTCAGATGTTTGGCTTCCTCCCGCTTCGGTGCTGCTTTCCCCAGGAGGTTCAGAATTTTTATCAAAATTAGTGCTGGTGCTTGAGAGGGGAACTTCTGGGGTAACAGAATTCACGTCCTGGTTCTCTCTCTCAGGTATTTCTGTTTGATTCACTTGTCTCTGACCAGCAGCTCCTTGTGGAAGGCCAAACAACTGCTTTGGTCTTGCACCCTCAGTGTGAAACTTCGAAACTAGTGCCTCGCTACCATTCTCAGTCATATCCTGAGCATGAATCCCTTCTGTTGGAGATTCCAGTTTATTGGCAGTGAGAGATACTTCAGGATTACTATTAATGCTAGTTATATCTTCCAGTTTTGTCTGTGTGTGTTCTTCAGCAACCTCTGTAAAATCTAGGTTCACATTTGTTAAATGCGTTTGTTCTGCACCAGCTTCCATCAAGTTACTGTCATCGTCTAAAGGCAAATTAGACTGATGACTTTGTCCATACAAGAACTCATCAAGCTCAGCATCACTTATTAGAGTATCACTTTTAATAATGCCCTCCTCAACCGAGAAGTCAGCCACAACTTGGCCAATACTTTCATTGTAGTAAGAGTCTATATCAACACCGTATGGCTCAACTTCATATTGCTGAAAAGCAGAAGCGACAGCTTTGATTTGCTCAGAATCGCTGTCATCAGTTGCATTCTCAGTATCACATATCTTTCCACCTGCGCTCTCTTCCACGACACTTTGGTTGATTTTAGGTGAATATTCTTCCTGTTCATGCAAGTCAGTCTCCTTCCAGGATTCACATGCAGAGGCGTCAGTTTTGGACTTCCCAGCATGAATAGTTAAACTGTCACTAATAACCTCCACCATTTCATTCTGAGGTAGAGGATTAACTTCTTCTGTTACAACTGATGAACCACATACAGACAGTGATGTCTGGACATCCTCAACTGATACACATGAAGGTGAAATACTGCTTAGTATTTCACTGCCAGCAAGTTCTTCACTATTTACATTCTCCTCTGTAATTTTCTCTTCTAAGGCTACTTTAGCCCCTGCTTGACATGTGGAGCCTGGTAAAACACAACTTCCAGGTAATGCTGCATGGCTTTTGTGCAACTGAGGCCTCTTTGGCAGATCTGAAGGCATGGATTCATCTTCACCCTGATCTTTTGAGTCTTCATCTTCTAGGGCATTTCCTCCAAACATCTCTTTGCTCACTGCAGAGCATGCACTTTCATCTTCTGGCTCACAATACAATTTTCCGTATGCTGTCTCATCTTTGGGACTGTGTACATTCGGACTCTGTGAGGTTACAGAGACACATGCAGTATTAAGGCAAGCAGTTTGTTCTGCCTGATCAAATGCTTCACTGCACTTCAAAGATTCCGTTCTGTGTGGATCACCACATGGTTCTGAGATCGTTGTTTTAGCAAAAACATCTGATTTTAAAGGTAATGGGCTACTCTCCTCTGTTTTAAGGTGTCCTGCATCTTGTAGCACTGAGTCCCCATCACACTGTTCTGTACTTGAAACACCGCCGCTGCAACTTACTGATGACACACAAACAGGAACAGGTATGCAAGATATGCCAAAGCCAAGCAAACAGTCTTCACTGGGCTGGGAGTCATGTGGCTGCATCTTTTGATTATCTTCACTGGAACCTGCTGAATGAATCAAGTTACCTGTGTCATTAACAAGATCACACACGGGTATACTACACCTTCCTGGGGTGGAAGCCTGAATTTCTTTTGAGGAACTGCTGTCCACAGTGGACAGAAGATCAGGGCCAGCAACACTCTTCTCATTTTGTGATGGGTAATTCAGAATCCCTTCATTTGGTCCGGTATGGCTGACTAGAGAGATTTTGTCTGTTGCCTTACAAGCATCCTCTTGCAGTTTGGGCGTTGGATATGCATGTTGTAAGCCATCCAGGTCTGAAGAAAATGAATGTTGTTTCGAGTCATATGGATTTTGAGGTGTTTTGTAGAAGTCACATTCATCTGTTTTAAGCAAGAAGAGATCAAAAGCAAAGTTTGTTAGACTCACGGGTTTCTATAGTGCACAACCTTAAAATCTCAACTATTTATTAATACAAGGTTTTATGCATATATTACTTTCAAGTTCCACTGTAATAGTCATTTGGCTAGTATTGCTACGCTGGAGAGGAAGGCAGTGGAGGTACTAACCTGTGTTCTGTTCAAATTCATCAAGCAGCTTGTCCAAGTCACAGACTGCAGCTCTAAAATAACTGTCCATTTTAGTTACAGTTCTAGTGAAGCTTTAGGCCTCTTAAACCTAGAAAGAAAAATACAGCATTTCATTCACATTCTGCTATTTACAATGTCAACCTGCTCTCATTATTTGAGAACAACTTCCAGGAGGTATTTTTTTTTCTTTTTTAATAAAATTTTCTCTATACAAACAGAATGCTGGTAGGAAGATGGCTGCAATCTGTTAGCCTCTATCTGTTCTACAGCATACTCAGTACACTATACACTAAAAATTTCACCTCAAATCAGGAAACGGAGACTGACTTCTTAAAACCAAATGCGTCTGAGTTCATACTCACAAGTTTTTAAACCAGCAAGAAGTCAGATATTCTATCTTGACACCCCCCACACACATTTTATACCACATGGTTCACAGGAAAAACAAAAACAAGATAGGCCACTGTTACCCTTGCAATACAAACGAATTGCGTAAGTAAATGATGCCTACATAATCCCAGATAACTCATACTCTAAACTGCAGTAGGTTGCAAGAAGAAGTTTCCATCTGCTACTGGAAATGCCAATAAGAAAAAAAGGAATTCCTGTAGGAAGTCAAGCTTGAATTTGAGCATGTGAACACAACCTTTAAAAAGAGATTGGTTCTCTTAGTTCCCAAGTGAACTGCAGTTAACTCTCAGCTATGGTCAGTTAAAACTAAACACAAGCTAAAAACTGAAGTGTATCAGGGACTAGAAAGCTGATAAGCAGCTGAAGCATGGTGAGACAGTCATCTTCACACAGAGCTGCAGTGCATTTAAGCAGGTTGAGGTCAGGACTCTTCCCCACAATGATCAATGCACTGCCTTTAGATCCTCCTCTGAAATTTTCCTCCAAGGCCAGGAGGGGAAAAAAAAAAAAAAAAAAAAAAAAACATCCAGCATGGTAATTCATTTCATCTCCACCATACCCAAAACCCATCAATTTTCTATGAGACTCTGAGATCGTTAAAAAAAAATTAAAAAAATCTCATTTTAGATAGTCTCCAACTCACCAGAAAGCTATTTGCTGTTACATTCTGTATTACAACACATCCTGCTTCATTTCTTTAATGAAGATCCCCAGCCACTCAACGTTATGCCCTTTTGGTCACTCTGAGGAGCTTCCCAGTTCCACATCTGTCTCATGTCTCAATACCTATAATGCGCAATTATCCAGAACATAATCAAGATGTCATTTACATTTCCCTCAAGTAAACCAAGGGGATTTGGATTACTTAAAACTCCTTTCCTCTAGAAACCAGACCTGTGGAGGGCTGCCTTGTTATGCCTGCAGCACATTTCAGCCTCTCTGCATTTGATGACTTGACACCCTATGGTATTCAACAGACCGTCTCTCCTCAATGCTTAGGGACCACAGAAACACTTAAATCCTCTTACCACTTATGCCACCCTGCAGCTACTGGTCTAGATCCTTTCCCCTAACTCCACGAAAGAACAAGATTCCCTTCTCGTTCAATGGTTCAGATCTGTAATGTTCACCTGCCACTCAATTAGGAGAGATCATAGAAGCTATAAATATTGAAGGATTATTAGAAAAATTGGGGGATTGGAGAGATACATAAAGCTGATATAACACTCTGTAGGGATTTCTTACACCTCCTGACCATCCAGGTACAGCTGATGTTATGATCGATGGACCAGCAGCTGTGACCAAAAGGGGTGGTCAGAGACCCCTCACCACTCCCCAAATCTTTGCTCTGGGGACCACAATCACCTAACACCACAAGAAGCCAGATCAGACTGCTGAACAAAGTCATGTACTCAGAGGGAGAACAGAGGGCATTTTTTGCTCGTTTCCCCACCAGAACAGGTCTCCAACATGAAACACACTAACCTGGCACAAGGTCCTGGCAAGGATTTTTAAATCCTACTGCTTGACTCTTAATTCACTACAAAAAACACTGACCTACAGCCCTGTAAACTGAGCTCCCAATTTACAGGGATCAGAATATTAGTTATTTGAAAATCACCAAGTGGTAAAGCAATACAAAGAACTAATTGTCAATGAAACGGACATCTATCACCAATAAAGATGACTTAAAGATCTCCTCTGAAGTGAGTTATATTTTCCTACCTCAGTGACAACTGAAGCTTTTCCAAAAATAAAACTTTGATATTTAAGAATTATTATCATTATTGAGAGGGAGAGAGGGGAGAAACAAGACATTTCAACTAATTTTATCTTGTACTTAAAAAGACTTCCAGATTATCCATGGCATTTTTCATTCTTAGGACATGACAAACCTTGAATTAAGTACACACAGTATTTGATTATAATGCTAAATAATTAATTAGAAGGATGTGTTTCCACTGTGCATTTCTGGCCCATTGACCTCTCTCGAAACAGAAAGAATCAAGGGCAAAGAACTGCAGAACTGAAATTGTATGTAATACAAACTGTAACAGAGTTCAAGATACATGTGAAATCATCTCCATTAAAAAACTTAGAAAATCTACCATGATACATCATTCCATGCCAATACAGTTGTCACATTTAGTTAATCCTACGGTTTTGAAATAAAATGATTCTGAGGTGATAAAGCACTTTGAACAGCTGAAATAACTTTGAATAACTAGTATATTACTCATTATTTTTACTACCCTTTCTTGAAGCTTTTCACAGATCTTCAGTTCTTCTAGAGCAGCTCTCCAACACCTTCCCCCAACTCCTCTCCCTCATCTCCCCCAAATCAACACAAAAACAAAGACAACAGTAATTCCTCACCTTACCCATATCTCACCTCTCTGCTCTCAACACTTGTATCACCAGCCAACTGTGAAATCCTTCTGGTCTGAGATCTTTTTTTATAGGAACAAGACCAGGTTTTCTTTTTGGCTTGCTACAGCTGCCTACAGCCAGTCCCAATATTTACATTAAACAAGAAGCGAACTAGAAGCCCTGAGGTTCTGGTGACGCGTTTTTGTTAAATGGTTGCTTGCTTCCTCAAACGAAAGTAATCTTTAGTATCCATGTCTTTCATTGAACTACATTCACTTTGAATATACGCTCAGTTTCAAGAATTATACTTCTAACTGTCCCAAACCTGCAGCAGCACCACCATAGTTTTTAAAATAGGTAGAAAATTTTAGTTTGAGGTCCAACCACAAAAGCATTAAAAACCCAAATGATCAAGAAAGGAGAGGGAAGTAAATATTTTGTATGAGCACGGAGAGAGCATGAAAGCAGAGGAAGATGTCTGCTGGGCACTGCAGGTTTTAGAGGAACTGCTTTGCAAACAACTTGTCCCTGTACCACCCCTTAAATCACTCCAGTTATGGTTTGCTCAGTTACACATTCTGCAGAGCAAGAACTGACCTGGCTGATTTAAACATTTTAAATTTATTTATTTCCTTAGTTATTTTTCATCCAGATGAGGTCCTTGCACAGACACATAAAAAAAAAAAACAAAAAAAACATGCCACCATACCAGAAGGGGCAGTGCACAAACAGGACACAACATTCATAACTCTATCTGAGGTCTTACATAGTACAGAAGACATGCAACTCGAACCTCTTAATGGCTCCATTTTGTGTATTTTTTCCCCAAAGTTGAAAGATTTAAGTTTTAAGTACTGTTTAAATCACTGTCTGCCAAAGATTTTATGCTTTCACTTGAAGTTAAGTATTTATGTGGTAGGAGACTGGAAGATATATACCAGTGCTCCTCAAAACAGGAAAAAAAAATCAAAGCATAAAATGAGTACAGTACAGCGTTAAACAGCTAGTGTCTAATGTCAGAAGTCATCTCAAAGAGCAAGCTTTATTTCAGAAAGACAAATTTAGACTGGAGAACGTAGTTATTGTTAAATCAGTTAACTTAGTTTACAGACCAGTTTTAGAGACTTTCTTTCACTGTATTAAACTGAGCCAATTAAATCTATTTCCTTATGAGTTTCACTGCCTACCTTATGACTGAAGGACAAGGCCAGATGACAAGAGAAGCCTTGGAGTGATCACTCCAAGATCTTCAGCCAGAAATATGCAAAAGACAACTTTCAAACTCCACACATCCTGAACCACTGCAGATCAGCAACTCTCATCACACCATTTGTCCTTCTGTGTGTCTCACTTAATGGATGGACAATCTCACCAAAGAACAGGTCACTGAAGATCTTACCTATTATCAGGGCTTCCAAGTACGTGGCATGGCAAAAGTACATTTTATTCCAGCCAGCAGCCTTCGTTTTGTTGATTATCCTTTAGCTTCAAGACAGAAAAACAGCTCTCCTTAATGTTTTACAAAAAGGCACACCAAGACAACTCTTGCCACTTTTCTAGGTAAACGTTTGGTTTGTTTTTAAACAAGCTTGCTGCCAATCTTTCAGCTTTCAAAGCTTTTTTCTTATGCCATAATTACAGGATAAGCTTTCTTTATTACCTTACTCAAGTTTATTTAGTGGACGATTAACAACAAAACTGCTCAAACAGGCAGTGAACTCAGGAAGCCAGTATCCCAAACAGCCAACAGGAACAGTATCAGAGTGTTATTCTGTGGTAATCTCTGGAGGAACCGAACAGTCAGTACCGAGCACACATCAGCACCTGGTCAGACACCCTTCTTTCCCCTGCAAGTTTAAAATGCACAAATGGAAACAGTGCAGGTTTGCTTGTTATTTGCCCAGTCAGAGGAGGCTTGGTCCCTGGCAAACTCCTAACACTGCACTTCACATTGCACAAAGAGTGTATCTTAAGAAATGGAGGCAATGATTTTACTAATAAAAATTGTTGCATGGTCATCTAGATGACATTATTTGCTTCTCTTGGGTAACAAGTGTGTCAATATACTAAAAAAATAAAAAACCGAGTATCTTTGTTTATAACCTTATAAATAACTTCTAAGATAATAGGCACATACTCCAGTGTTCAAAAAGCACTTAATGTTAGGCAATTCTAAGTGCACTCCTATTTAAGTGAGAACATAATACACATTTGCTATTTTTCAGTTATTCTCTATCCTAGCAATCTATGTTGTAGTTTATCAAAGACAGTGTCTCTAAATACACAGTTAGTAGTTTTCCATTATAATTTGCACAGTAAAATTTACAAATTCATTATTACTTACTAACCAAAAAGAAATTTTTGTCTGATGACAAGCAGTCTTTTGATATTTACAAATCCCTAAAAAACAGTCTCTGTAGTGCTTGATACATGTAGGCATTAGCAGAGCTCAATCCACTCACAACCCATCATCCCTGCAGAATCCAGGCCTGCTGAAGTGGATCAGGTTTGGAGACAATGAAACACATGTGCACTCACCTCACACACACACACAGAGGTCTCCATTCCTGAAAGTTAGCCTCTTATTAAGACTGCTATTGCAGTCATCAGGAAAGTCTTTGTGCTCACTGCAAAGTTGCATTATTTCAACTCCATCACTGTGCTTACTCACTATACTTAAGAGTGACCAGAAACTAGACGCTTGAGGCTCTACAGAGAAAAAAAAACAAAAACAACTAAACCACGCCAAAAACCTAAGGGTACAACTACCCATGCAGCTGGTCAGCAATCAACATAACTGAGCAAAAGCTTTGGGAAAAGCTTAAGTGGTGTCAGATAAAAAATAAAATGATTCTTGCTGACCAATGCAACATATTATCCAACTAAAAAAGTGCAGGAGCTGCTGACACTGCAAATTTACTGGCTGAATTAAGGAATGAACATAAAAGTTAACAGAAGTTTTCAGACACCTAAGAGAAAGCTGACATGGCACACTGCAAAACTACACTGCCTACCCTGAAGAGGGATATTTTGTTAGTTCAACAAAATTTCTTCAGAAAAACTACAATAAAAAGCCACCAACAGTATTATCACCAACAGCAATCAGACAACTTCAACGTAACATCATATTCAGCCCCCCCCAACCCCCAAATTTTGCTTTCAATCAGCCCCAGTAACATGTTATTTCTCTTCTGACCAGAAAACAGTACCATGCATTGCACAGAGAGAAAAGATGTCGCTGGATGTATTAGGTATATGTAGCAAGGTTTGGGTAGCAGGAGGCCTGCAGATATGGCCTTTGTAAGAAGAGTCCAGCAGCTGCCCCACGTTAGATAAAGGCCAGTTTCAGCTAGCTCCAAACAGGACCTGCCACTGGCCAGAGCCAAGCCTGTTAAGTGATGCTGGTTGAGCCTGTGGGACAGCAGATTTAAGAAAAGGGGGAAAAAAAACTAGTTGCTCATCATTAGCTGGGAGAGAGGGGTGAGAGCCAGCACTGAAGCCCCCAGGTGAGTGCAGCAGGAGGCAGGAGGTGCTCCAGGCAGGCAGCAGCAGCTCCCCTGCAGGCTGTCCCCCTGCAGCCCACGGGTCCCTGCAGCCCACGGGTCCCACATGGAGCAGATCTCCACGCTGCAGCCCCCCCATGGGTGGAGGAGCCCCCGGTGGAGCAGGTGGATGTGGCCTGGAGGAGGCTGCAGCCCATGGAAATCCCCCGCAGGAGCAGGTCCTGGGCCGGAGCTGCAGCCCGTGGAGAGGAGCCCACGCAGGAGCAGGGGGTCTGGGGGGAGCTGCTGCCCACACATGGGGGACCCTCCCTGAGTCTGTTTTGCCTGTTATGATAACTGTTGAGTGATCTGCCTGTACTTATCTCAACCCTCGAGCCCTCTTCATGCTATTTTCTCCCCCTTTCTCTTTGAGGAAGTGGAGTGATAGAGCGGTTTGTGGTGGAGCTGGGCTGCCCAGCTGGGCAAAACCAGCACACTGGACAATTACTGATTTTCAGCAGTGCTCTATAGCACATCAGCGGTACCGGCGCAGCTGAAGAATCCACTTGCCCAACCAAACAAACGCATCTCTCACATGCTGCACACAATACCACCGCTATTGGCTGTATCAGCTTTTATTATTTAGCTGTAGAAACTGAGTCATGAGAACGTGATGGCTATTACATCAGGTCTGAAGTATCATCCTCCAGACAAAGGAAATCAGTGCTCTCCCAGCACACTCATATTTTCTGTTTGGCGTGATTAACGATCAGATTGGACGTACTGGAGGACCTAAGCAGCAGACGCTCACAGCATCTAGACATTTCCCCAAAGCACGCTAATAACCACTTCTCTACCGCTGCAGTTTGCATTTGAATACAGACTGACAATGTTTACCAGTTTATCCAGAAGCCTTAAAACACTTCATGCGTCAACCGGAGCATTATAAGCATTATATTCAGCATCCTGTAGCTAAGCCAAGGGAACAGCAGCACAGATATCACTGAATACAAACACCTCATCCCCCTGAGCAGCACGGGGACAGCACAGCCTGCGAGCCGCACCCCACACCGACACAGACCGAGGGCTTTTGTTCCGTTTCCCCAAAATACCACACCTGGGCGCCCCGCAGCCTGCCCTCACCGATGAAGGGAGCCCCTCGCTCCCTTCGGCACCGCCCAGGACGCGCTTAAGGCCGGGGGAAGGGAAGGGACGAGGCACCCACCGCCCACCAGGAGAGCCCCGACAAGGCGACGGGCGAGAGCTTCCCCCCTTCCCCTCAGCCCTCACCTCACGGGCGGCGGCTCCGGGACGGCGGCGCCCCTTGTTTGCGCGGCCGCTGGGCGCATGTGCGGGGCCCGCCCCTGGCGGCGGCGGCGGCCGCCATCTTGTGGGGCTGCGGGGCGCAGGCGCGGGGCAGCGCCGAGATGGCGCCTGCGCCCCCGCCCGGCGAGGGGGAGTGCATCCGTGTGGCGGGGTTTATTTTGTTCATTTATTATTATTTTTTCCTTAGTCCGTAACATCCGAGTTTAAAAAATAAACAAAGACACAACATCCGTGTTAAATAAAAAAAAAAAGACACAACATCCGTGTATAAAAAAAGCAAAACTTCATTTTTATTCGCCTGACGCCTGTATTGAAAGGACAGCGGTTCCTCACGAGCCGCCTTCTTCATGGGGCGCAGTCTCTGAGGGCCAGGAGTGTGGTTCCCAAAGCACTTTGTGAATCCGTTTCACTCAGGAGCTGACAAAAGTCCATGCTGGGTGGAAAGGTTGCGGCAGCCCAGGGGTCAGGGTCCCGATGGCCCCAGGGGCTGCCCAGCTTTGCCTTGGTGTCCATCTGTACCTTCTGCCCAAGCCTTCTCTTTAAGCTCCATCGCACGGGCTAACATGTAACTGACCTTCCTCTGATGAGCCAAAGCCTCCTCTTTGTCATTTATCTGCATGTTGATTTAAAACGGAAAGACAGGAAAGAAGGTGTAAGAACAAGGCAATCCGTGTAAATCAACAATTACGTTTCTTTTAGGAAACCGTGCTGATTATTAATTAAAACAAAAAAACTAACCAAATCTATTAATATCTTCAGGATTTCATGAGGGTTGTCTAGTTCTTCAACTTTCCTACTGTCCATGTCTGATGAGAGCAGGCTCGATAATTTCTGTCCGAGATTATTCTTGTTCCCTTGTAACTTGACAGACCCTAAGGAAAAGTATGTAAATTATGGAAATGCTTAAGAGAAAAGCTACTTTGGGACAAAATGGGCATGCATAAAGCTGAACTCCAAGCAACCTCTCTAAAAGGGCACTGCAAGCTACAGCTGGTACAGTACATAATGTGGCCAAGTTATTTGCATGCAGCACCACCCTTGCCATCTCTTAAAGGCTAAATGGACTTTTCATTTTTGACTTTGGGCAAATTGAAAATAAAAGTTATTTTTATATGAAAATTATTAAATTATTAAATTGCCATATGAAAATTAAACTTTGGTTCTATCAAAATGGCAATTCATGGTAATGTGTTTTTAAGCCATTGGTAGCCTAAAAAAATACATTTCTTTGGCACAACTTGTTAAGTTTGTAAGATTTATAAAAAGATTAAAATACATTAAAATTACAAAATGCTGGTATCATAATATAGAGCTTCGTAATAATGACATCGGTAAAAGGGAAACAGACACTGAAGACGTATCCTGTCTTGCTTCCTGGGGTGCCCAAGGAATCCAGAAGACCCACAAAACTTATAAACCTGGCACATTACAGGTCAATAGCTAACACAAATACATCTTAGAATGCATTCTACTCCTCAATTCTATGGTATTGACCATGAAATAAGTATTTAAATATTTCTCTTGATGCTTTTCCTTAAAAAGAAAAGGATAATGACAAGTCTTCCTCTTTTACAAAGGGATTTGTAATTCATGGATCATCATGCTAAGTAGTAGTAGAAGAAGAAATACTAGTGAAAGGAAATATGTAATAAAAAACTGAAAATTTAAAAATAAATGTATTCAGTATTTCAGAAAAGGCTCAGTAGGTATCTTTTTGCACTTCTCCTTTCCTAAGTCTTACATATAATAAAAAATAAATAAAAATGTTGATAACATCTTGAACAGACAGGCTAAACTTTCCAGATGCTACCTTTCTTTTGTGCTGTTTTCATGAGATCTTTAATATCTAGAATATTATTGTCATCCTGGATAAGTTTATTTATTCTAGCATGATTTAACTCAGATAATTTAGCTCACGAGCGTGTAATAAGAAAGGCTACATTAAAAGGTAGACTAGTAACACCAACATCCTACAGTAGTTTTTGTTTTATGATTACTATAGTAGTCCACCTATACCCAGACATCCTGCATTACATGAGAAACTTCTGGTAGTAGTTTGTGAACTATGTGCTGCATTGCTTAGCGTATTTATGGTTTTCACATTGTTCCTTTTTTCTGGGGTTCAGAAATCTCAGTAAGCAATTAAACTACAACCGTGTATTTGATGCAATAAAAGGCTGCCTGTGCCCCTTTGTCGACTGACTTCTTTTCTGTTTGACTGTTGCTGATACATAACATGCCCAGTTACCATCCTCTTTCAGACGTTTCCAGTTTATAAATTTTGTTCCCTTTTTAATCTTTATCACTTCCGCAAGCCTCTGAGCTTGGTCCTTTCGTTGCATTAACTGCTGTTCGAATGCAATTCTGAAGGCATCTGCCATTATATAAGCTTCATCTTTACTCTTCTTCAGAAGTTCGATCTGTTTTTGATTAAGAGAAAGTGTGAAGTATATTAAGCAATTTGGAAGCAATAATGGATTTAAAATGTAAGTTAAGAGGCAGACTAAAGCCACTAATGCAGTTCAGCACTTTCGTATTACCAGGTCACCATAGTGGTTCCCAAGGCAGACCTGTGACCATAAAAGGGTACTGATGAGCAACCAGGCAAATTTTACATATATCTAATTGGGGAAGTAGTATAAAACCAGACTAAATGGTTTTTTGTTACATAAAGAGATATGTTTTGAAGTGTGTATTTAAGTCCGTACCCTTTTCTACGCATGTACCTGACACCACCTACACACTGCATTAGCTATGCTGCTGGTGTTGCCTACTTATCTCTGCACATGCAGACCAGCTTGTTCTGTACCAATATGCAGAGCAGCAAAATAAAAATAAAATAGAAATAAAAATAAAAAATAAAAATGCATAATAACCCTGATACAAAAGAGGTATGAAAAGTATTAAAGAAGTGGTTGATGCCTCATGCCTGTCTAAGAGGCATCTGGACAATGCTCTTACTGGTAAGTTTTAATTTGGGGTCAGCCCCAATGTAGTCTGGTGGTTGGACTCAGTCTTTGGAGGTTCCTTCCAGCTGGAACTATTCTATTCTGCTCCACTTATTTTTAAAATCCGTATGTCAGTGGGAACTTCTGCACTAGGACAGCGAGTAAGGTTACCACACTTGCCGGTTCAAATACAAATCAGAAGAAAAATTCTTCTTTCTAAAAATATAGATTTACTAAATTTAAAAATTTAAAAAATAAAAATAAAATTTACTAAAACTTTGAGGGCTTGAAAATAATTTTATTGATTTATTTGTGATGTAAATACACCATGACCTAGCTAGGTGAGCAGTTGTTTGAATGCTGACGTCAACACAAGGGAGTGGTGTAATGGGGTGGAATGCACTGACAGGAAAGGGAAAAGGAAATTATCCTTTTCAGTGGAAGTCCACACTCACATTGTGTACACATTTACAGAGTGTAATACATTTTGAGTGTGTATATTTTCATACTAAAAATACGAGTGGAAGAAAACTGAACAAGATTTACTTTTTTTACTAGTAGATTTTAAAAATCATAATTACAGTTTTATATTAGCAACAATCAAGGCATCACAAACAAACATCATTTCTGGGATGCATTCTTGTTTTCAAACACATCAGTTTGTGTAACGGTTTGTTGGGGTTTTTTTGAGCAAATTTGTTTTTCTGACCTCTCTACTTGTTTTTATCTAAGTCAAGCAGCATTACCTCTTGCTTGAGATGAAGAAGTTGTTTTCGAGTGACAGCTGCCATTTTAGCACAGGAACAAGGTTGCCCCCCGGAAGTATTGCAGGTGCAGGCTCCAAGAACTGCCAGCTTAAAATCCAAAACAAATCACTGGTTAAGTATCAACATACACACCACAATGCAGGAGATGCCAAATGACTTAGCAAAAAACATTCTGAAGCTACAGAGGGAATGTAAGGGTCAGGGAAACCATGCTACAAAGATTCAGGCATGATTTCTTTTAACTCACAATGACGCATGTCAAGTGTATTTTTCAGCACTAATCTCATATCTGACACTAATGTACTTTTTGTGAATCTAAATATTCCCATTAGGTGTTCCAATCTGAACTCACTGCTACAAAGGCAGCAAAGGAGATGGGCTTTAAAAGTCTTCTGTTCAGTACTTATCCGCAAAGCAATGCTCAAGAAAATCAAGGTGAAACAGTAGTGTGCTCATACGTGAAAAGAGCCACGACTGAATTCCAGTAAATCTGTGTCAATAAATCCCTGTAAACACTGCTCCCCTCCAGCTTTCACCTTGAAGCAGGTATCAAAGAAATAAAGTCTTACACTGTGCTCTTGCCAGCCTGAGCACTTTTGGAAAGGTTAATAAATGCATTGTATCCTAGAGCCTGCTTTTTATATTGTAAAGGAAGAAAGTTTAGAATGCAGATTTTTGCACATCTTTGAACCAGCCATTTTGAAAAACACAGTTCGTACTTACTTCAAGACCAGTAATATCTGTGATGTCGCTTCTGTTCAGGGACATGTTTTCCTGAACAACCTTCTGTTTGTTCACATCCAGCATTGCAAGAAATTCCAAGCACTGCTGATTCAGGACTATGAAATAAAGAAGGAAAATAATTGAAAAGTCTGCTGTTCTGATTTTCTTATTTTCATAGTTTAACTACAGCCAGATGAAGAAGTTTTATTGTATAAGCATCTGAGGAATACAATGAGACCATGTAGATGTACGAACTCAGATCCCACTTGTTTGTTCTTCTGTCTTTTCCTAGAGCTGATGAGCCATTTACAGAGATAACGGTCTCAAATATTACTTTTCCATTATGTGCTCATGTCTTTCTTCCACTTACAACTAAGGCAGCAGATTTGTTTTTATTTTTATTTTTTTTTTTTAGAAAAACACACTGTTGGGAAAATAATGATCTGTTTCAGCCATTTTAAAGGTTTTTGGAAACCAAAAATAAGGGAAAGAAGCTTGAGATGTGTGACCCAACCCTGCATGGGCATAGCATACAGTTTGGAAAACTCCATTATAAAGTTGACAAGCTGAATACCTCAAAGTTTTTGCTATAGGAATCTAGAGACATTAGAAGTGTGTATCTCCAGTAATGACTTTAATCGTAGCTGAAGCATTCTGTGGCTTTCCTGGCCTGTTGCTCCCTCCTTACAGATCATGAACAGGAACACAAGAGGTCGTTTCCCTCCACACCCACTGTGTCACCAAGCCAGTGAGATAAGATGGGTCTGTTTCTTTCAGACCCAATCTACTTTTTATGCTACATCTACCCTGACTTTTCCTATCACTTAATATATTTTTTCCAGTTAAAGTGACAATGTGACAAGAATAACAAACAGTATGTGTCTATTTAAAGAGATTTGCTGTATATCCACTATTACCAGTTGTCATTTAAAAGAGACTTGCCCTGACGGAAAGCTTTATTCATAGTTAACTCCTGAATTATTCCAGAGCAACAATATAGTAAGAGGAACAGTGGCTGATGGCTTACTTGCATTTTCAGACTTAAGAGTTTTAACTTCCTCAGTTCTCAGTTTCAATGCTTCCTTAAGAGCTGCATTTTCACAATATATCCTGCAGAATTTAGAAAAAGGCTGTGTCATCTTTGAAATAAATATTTAAAAAAATGGGAAATTAAATGAAGAGAAAAAAAAAAACATTAGCAGGTTAAAATATATCTACTATTTCTACAAATTAAAATTAGGATTACTGAAAAGAATAGAGGAAAAAAATGAAAACTGAAAATAGTTGAGTGTTCAGTTTGACAAGATATTACACATGTATCATCACTTTCCTGGCTTGTAATTTTTTAAGGAAAAAAAATCTACTATTTTTCTGTAATAATATCTACCAATAATAAGTTGCATGTTGCTAGGTCTGAATCTGCTAGTCAGGGCCAGTAAACTACCTGAAATAACCTGGCTAAGCTTTCTGAAAAAAATAGGCAAGAATGACATTTTACATACCCAGCATTTTTTGATGGGAGATTCTCATTAAAAACTAATTAGCTCCCCTCTGCCTGGTCAAGCAGAGGAAAATAACTAAATATTCTTAACAATGCAAAGTACAGATTGCACAGGGGCTGGTGACCACAGCACACCTGAGGGACTCTGCGTAGGCTTGGTATGACTGGCACTGAACCCAGGCTAAGAAGTCAGGCTATGCCACACCGGCTTCTGCAGGGTCACTCCCAGTTATTCAGGCTGCAGTTGGCTCTGCAGGAGCAAGAGCAAGAATCTCTGCATTCATGAGGAGGTTTCTCTACAATCCAGATAACACACACTGTTCAAACAGGCTGACCTTTATAATAAAACCACACCCACAACCAATTTAATTGTGTCCATGTGTGCTCAAGTGAAAGTTTTAAAAAAAAAAAGCAATAAAAAAAATCATTCACATGAAAGTACATCATGCCCCAAACTTCAGAGCTTAACAAGAGATGTGTTTAAGTACCATTAGAAACTCATAAAAATCATAATTACCATTAGAAACTCAATAAAATTTGTATTGTAAGCCTCTGAAACACTTGCTAGCAATCTCTTGCTTCCTTGAAAACAGGAAATTGTTATTGGACATACGACAATATGGCTTGGGTCTCAATTTTAGAAAGTAAACTTCCTGTAAACTTACTCTTGCAAAGAACAGCTGTACTTTTCAGCATTGCAAACTGAGAACATTCAACAGACATTTATAATGCATTTTGCCATTTTTCTATTCAACAGGATATGCTTCCAGGAAGTCTGAAGTCCTAAATGTTATAACAGTATACATTTTTTGGTGTATCTCTTCAGCTGCCAGTAAATGCAGCATACTGTGACTTCATGTTTTTGTTTAAAGCTAAATAATAACTTGGAGTATTTCCTTCAAATAAAGAAAGGGAAATACACATTATTCTCATCCTCGTGTATCAGATATCTGAAAATCTTTTTGCAGAGACTACAGTTCATGTCTTTAGCTCATAGCTTGCAGCTTTCTGAAGCTCAGTCTCTAGCTTCCAACCATTAACAGTAATTTTGTTACTCACAGCTATCTCACACCTCTCGCTACTTTCTTGAGTCCACAAAGCCAAGTGGTTTTTCAGAAAGGATTTCTTGACATTGCAACTGTGTTAAGAGGTGAACAAGATACAAAATCTTAGCAAAACTCTTCTTACAAACTAATAGTTTTTTCTGTTTGTCTTTTCTTTGATTCTAAGTATGAAAGTTTTAAATAAAAAATTCCACTAAAATAATTATAACTCTGATGTCTAGAGGTCAGACATACTATATAAACATTAAATAAGTGAGGCTGCTGGTCACTTTTTCAATGTCTGTTATTGCATTATTAGTTTAGTGCCTCTGGCTTCTTCTGCTTGCCTGTCTATACCTTCAGTCCACCCAGAATAATTCTTACTTAAACAAAGAACCAGTTGATCTGCCTCTCTCAAAAGCATTAAATTTTACCTGCACTTAGGCTCATACCTACAACACAAGAAAGTAAAACAATGATTAACCAGCAAACGATATTTCCACAAGCAAGCACATACCATTATTTTCCATGCCTCATTTACACTTAAAGTAAATAGAGACAGTCTGGTTCCTGCTAGCTAACATAATAAAGTAAAAGGATGAAAATGAAAACTGAATCTAGCAAAGCCAGCCAGCTAAAGAATTGAGGCTTATTAATTTTAGTAGTTTTAACTGAAAAATACAAATCTGACTAATATGAAAATTAAATTCATCTTCCCAAATTGTGAAGGAAATTTTGAAAGAAAAAACAACAAACAAAAACAAACAAACAAAACAAAACAAACAAACAAACCCACCACCAGGACCAGATGACCTGATGAAGCAAACTTGGAACGAGATGAAGATAACATATAGCATAAAATGTGGTTTAAAAAAAAAAAAAAATAGAAAGAAAAAAGAAACACAGCATAAGTTAAATACCTGTCATATTTTTCTGTCCATGTATCTTCTATGTTTTTAAATCTATCCTGATCAAATTCAATTTCCCATTGCAAAATATTTATTTCCTGTAGAGACAAAACAAACCAGCAGAAGTTCATTATAATCCTCAGAATGGAAGGAAGAAATGGAACAGCTGGTGCTGTATTTGGCACTGACAGAGACTAAGGTGACCAACAGTAACTACAATCTATGTCTTTTAAAATAAATTTGGCAGCAGACAACAATGAGTTTCTGCGTCACTAACCTATTTGTTCCAGACCACGCTGAACGCGCTAATGCTTGTACTGCTTTATGACAAAAGCAAACCCATGCTGTCCTGTTTCCCTCTTCCATTACTGTTCTGTGGAAAGGCCACATAGAAAGAGAAATAGAACCCCGTTTAATGAAGTAGCTCAAAGTGTTCCTCCTCCTCATCTTCCCAATTAAAACAGGGTATTCATTTCTTAGACTTGTTTGGAAGATCAAGGTTAACTCAGAAATAATACAACTCAGTACCAACAACTGTGAATCTCACAACACAGACCAATTGAAAACACAAACATAATTCCAGTATCTCACAGTTATTATTTGTACACAGTGTAACTGGAAAACATCTAGATCAAGAGTGATACATTAGCATTTTCCCTTTCCACTTAAAAATAGAATAGTTGGGGAAAAAAAAAGGAGCTAATGGCAGATTGCTATAGATTTAAATAAACAGTATGACCACCCCTTATTAATAGTGATGAACTTCTATGATATTGTGCCAGTTTAAAGGAAACCTGCACCCTTACCTTTTCTAAAGTTCTCTTTTCTTCCTCAGTTTTTTGAAGCATTGCTTTTGTATGACTAGTGGCTTTATTAAATACTGCCTAAAAAAATAAAAAGTTTTTTATTTTAGTCACAACTAACTTTATTATAGTCACAACTGTCAAATACTATAATTAAATAAGGCCCAATATTCAGTTGTACATCAATACAAGTCCATGCTCTTGGTTAACCAGGAGTGTGTTGAATTTCAAACATTAGCAATTACCTTATAAGCCCCATGGGTTCTAATTTTAAGATACTAAATAGCTACAGAGCATAACAAACTTGTGTTTCAATCCCCTAGGCTCTTACTAGAAAATAGCACATGACTCAGAAAGAGATCATGTCTGCAAGGACTGTCCACAAAATCAACTCTCAGAAAATTTGGTTACAACATACCTATACCTTGATCTAGGTTTGACTAATTACAAATGTCTGAGGGTAGAACATGCAGAACTATAAATGGATTATGCAAGTATGCAATTGATTTCAACACCATGCATCGTGACAGTGAATAAAATATAACAATCCTGGAATCCTCAAGGATAAGTTACTGAGAATTTGCTACAGCAGTAAAGTCTTCTTAAGTAACTGTGATGATTTCATGCAGAAAAAGTAGTCAATTGTAAGGGCCTAGTCTGTACAGACTTGCAGTCTCAACGTTTTTAAAGTATTGCCCTAGGAAGACTTTAAGTTTTGCGGGGTTTAATGAAGAGAGGCAGAAAGATTTATTTATTTATTTATTTTTCCTTCACTACAAGGTAAGCAGAAAATTTCTGAACAGCTCCTACCATGCTCTGCAGAATTCTTAGGGCTTCTTCTTTTCCTTCAAGCTGTCTTTGAGAAGCTTCAAGCTCAACTTTCAAAATTTCAACTTCCTGAAGCAAAATAAAACAGGCACACTGGGTAAAAGCCAAGATAATCCTGTTAAAAACTCAAGTATAACAGCAATGTAAATTTGCCTTCCCTCCAAAAAAAACTCTCCTCTTGTTTTTATCCTCTTAGATTCTTTTCTAATAGCTTGCTTGTGATGAAATGTTAACAGCACGTGCTAGTGCAAAATCCTTAAAGAAGAATACTTGTGATTTTTCGTTCTGTTCTCTTTCAGTGTATTCAGGAAAACAAAACAAACCACTAAATATTGCAGTTCTACCTTGCTAAAGAAGTTGTATATACTAACATAGGCCTAGAGCATTTACATTAAGTGAGCAAACAGAATAAATTTCTTTATACATGCAGCAGAAAGAAAATATACTATAAACATTAACAGCACTTAGGACTTATTATATATTTATAATATGACGTATTATAAAATATTATACAAAATATCTGTAGTCTATAGAATGGATATCATATCAGGACTATCTGTTACATTACCTGCCCAAAACAAAAGAACAACAAAAATGAGACAGATTCCTGATCCAGTCATGCCTTTAAGCAACATTCCGCCCTTTAGAAGAAGGAGGTTTTTCAGTTTTCAAGAGATCAAAGAAAATTCACTACTTCATATAGTGATTTTTGCTTAACCTCTACGTAGGTCCCTTGATCTGTGGCTATCCAAAACATCTTTCATAGGTCTTCCAGTATCTCACCAGTTGATACTGGTTTTGTATCTGTGGGCAGTGCCAATTTATTACCTTCATTGTATTGAAAATTAGTAAGGTTCCTGGACATTTTAAGTTGCTCTGCAGTAAAGGTTCTCTGTAGGACAGCTTAAAGACAGCTTAAAAGTGCCATATCATGAGGTATTTTGAGGTGAAAGAATACAGTAAAGGTGAAGTATATGTTTTTACAGCTGAGATCACTCTGGTATTTCTGTCTGTACTGATGCCAACACAATTATCTGCAGTAAAATTAAAAACATAGGCGTTGACTACCTTTTGGTAAAAATGTATATTAAAAAGCCAAAGACTATTCAGTTTACTCTCCAGATTTTCAGGCGCAAACCTCAATAAAAAGGAAAAACTGCTAGAAAAGGAACACAATTCTTCTAATATTCTCTACACCTTTAAAAACACTTTTTCCCCCTAAAAATCCAGAGTATAAACTGCATCACACACTACGATTCCCTAGCATAAAATTGAATTAGGCTTCCAAGTAGTACATGAGTTTCAAGAACCCGATTCCATTCAAGATTCTGACCATGCAAGCATCTGCCAAAGTAACACTGTGCTTTACTTCGATACATTAAAATGAAATGCAGATTTCAAGAACAGCATACCTGGCAGTGTTACTAACCTCTAGAGCTTCTCGAAGTTGTTGCTTCAGTTCTTCATTTGACATTTCAGTACTGGATTCTGTTAGATTGATAGGAGATACCACAATATGAGATACTAAAACAGTTACAAAAGAAAACAAGAGAATTTGCTTTAACCGGAAAGCAGGAAACATGCAGAGATGATTTTCATATTTTTTTTTCCTCCTGGAGCTAATAAGCAGATCTAAGAAATACATAAATCCTAAACTCAAACATTGTTCCATGGTTAAAGAAGCTAAATGGGAAAAAAAATCTAAAATAAGGTCGATTTCAAGGTTAAAATTTCCAGTTAGTAATAAAAACAAACTTGTGATCTCTACTCCCAAAATAATTTAATTTTTTAGATTCCTTTTAAATTGCAATTTTTCTTCAGCTGCACCTGACACTACAGTAGCTAGTGCAATTCAGAAGTCAGGCCAATGTTCAAGACACTGAGATGAAGTACAGTGGTGTACTTTGCAGGATTCAGTGTTTGTCTAGACTAGTGGTTCCTATTGGCACCATTTTTCCTTAAACTGAGCAGCACAGAACTATATTAACATGCAGCCTCCTGCTAAATCCAAGTCACGTTCATGTGGGATTTAGTCGTGCTTTCATGGGTAGCGCTGTGTGGATGATCTAGGTGAACAACCTAGGTCCAAGACAGCAGGAGCACTGGCAGGAGTACAGTGAGACCAACTGGAACTATGTTGCTCTTGTAACATCTTCTCTACTAAAACCTTCACTGCTAAAACCTACAGAGAATAAAACTACATGGCTTAGTTTACTGCAGTGTGTAGAGAATATAGTGTGGACTTGCTGTAAAGGAGAGAAATAAACAAGCGTTACGGAAATGCTTCAGTCAAAGCACTAAAAATGCAAAGCAGAGAAGCTAAAGTGTAAAGAACATCACTGCCTGTACCTGATTTTATTTAAAGCAGCATTTCTTCACAAGAAAAAATGAATGCCAACACTGAGATAGCAGAGATGTACAGAAACTTCTTAACCTTAAAACTATGCCAGTTCATAAATTTCAACTCAATAACAAACAGGACTTTGAATATTTAGCCCTAACCTTTGGATGCAGTCTCTGGAAAGATACATTCATATCAGAAATCCAAACAAATCCATTAAGTTTAATATACTTACATATACATATATATATGTATAATGGATATACATACATATATATGTATATTAAATCTAATAATAATATATATACACACACACTCATATATATGTGTGTGTAGAGAAAAATGAAGCTGCTCTTTACCACAGGATGTCACTTTCAAAGGCAAAACTAAATACCAGTAAGGGTTGTTTCACACTAAGTAGGACCATAGCCCAAGTGGCTGGAAGGCCATTTTGGGAGGAAGAGCTTGGGGCAGAGATGACTTCGCTGCCTTGGTTACACCGAGTATCTCCTCCGTGCCCTGTTCACGGCCCTGACAGGACAAGACTCGAGGGCAACGCAGTGGCAGACCCCAGGAGGCACGTGCTGAACATGTGCCTGGCATCCTCTGCAGCTTCAGAGGGTTTTGGCAAACAGTTCACACTAAATTTGAAGATGCCTCATGAAGCAGCTCAGCTGCCCTGAATTGCCAAGGTGCATAATTTCCTGAGGGTGAATAATCAACTCCAAATTAGCCTTACCGGAGCTCTTTTGTTGGGTCAAACTAGTAACAGGGGTTTTGGATGATCCGTCGTAAATGCTGTTCCGCTTGGAGCAGGGAAGAGCAGCTTCATTTTCTTCCACTCTCTTCGTTGACAGGAAACTTCTGCAAGCCTTTCCAGACCCCTTCCTGCATCTGGACGGATAGCTTTGTGCGTCCTCCTCTTCGTATGCAGCAGCTCCAGGTCTTCTCCCCAGCCCGTTTCCCAAGTCTCCACATGCCATGTCATCCTCTTCTGCTTCCTCCATCTTCCCTTCCCCCTGCTTTGTTCGCTTTCTCCCCCTTTTAACCGGGCGTGCCCGCGTGGACAGCGCCCCTTCCCCGCCAGCAGGTAACCCACCTGGAGAAACAAAACCAGCCCCGTCATTAAAGAAAAAAAACATCACCAAAATGAGAAAAAAACCAAAGCTTTCAGCATGTGGCTGCTCCCCGATACCTGTCCCGCCTCCCTGGTGCTGCAGAAGGCGGCCAGCCCCCCCAAATCTCCCCCAAATCCCCCTTGCTCTGCTCGCTGTCGGCACCGTGCTCCCGGGCACGGCTCGGCACGGCCCCGGTGTCCGTGTAGGGCAGGGCAGGGCTGGCTGCGGCTCCTCCCGTGTTTTCCTGCTCTGCACACAGCCACCCTCACACGCAAAGCAGGTTTTGGGAACAGTTTCGAGTTCACCCAGCTTCGCGCCTTCGTTTACTTTTTCCATTCATGCCCTCACCCTGAAAAGTGCTGCTCAAAAGGAGGTGTTTTTTTCCCCCAGTGTTTGGTCCCGATCCAGCCAGGAAGCTCCAGATTTCTCCTACCAATTCCACTCATGGTCCTGGTGCATGCAGGTTGATTTGCTGAAGTGCTAACAACACCTGAAGATGATCTGCAGAAAGACTTCCGTCCCCTCTCAAACACTCCTGTCAGTCTCACCAAACTTCAATTAAAAAGATAGGATCTAAAACACGTAACAACAACACTCTTTACCAGGAATCAGTTTTACTGTTCAAGCTCACGGATATAAAAAGTTTATTTATCACTGGGACAGGCGACAGAGAATGCTGAGACAAAAAGGAAAAAGCAAGCCTGCAGCTTGCTATTCTTCACTACTGCAGGGACAGCCAACATTTCTTTACATCGTGAATAATTCCATTTATATACAGCTCTTTTAGCAAGGTCACAACTCTTCCCTCAAAAAATGAAGCACTGTCCTTAAAATCTATCACCTCTCACCCTACATTAGCCTGCACACAGTCGAGTATATATAGTGGAGCTTAGCAGTTCGAAGTTTGGCAATTCAGAAACTGATTGTTGTTCAGGACACTGACTGATCTACCCGTTGGAAATTGAATACTCCTTAATTTTAAGGATTTTACAGTTTTCTTAGTGGGGAAAAAAAAAAAAAAAAAAAAGCTAGGTTTCAGTTTTGTTCCTCCTACTAAAGGCAACTGCGTCGTTATCCTCTTTACACTCTGCTCAATTTTTACTCTGGTGTCAGTTCTTCTATGTGCCTCTCCCACACGGCTTCACAGGCAGTTCCAAAGCCTTACAGCTTGGCTATTTGGATGCTTTTTCTAATTTCCAACCATGTCAAACTACAATTAAATTAATTTTAATTAACCATACAAGAATTAAAAAATGTCATTTATTAAACTTCCCAGGAAGAGACCAGCAGAGTTACTTTTTCAGCAAATGTCAGTTGTTGTCCTTCATCCATTGCTCAATCCATTGCATAATCTGATCCAAATTTCTCTCTAGGTCTTCTGGAGTGTTGCTGGGTAACTGGTGCACGATTTCCTCCCGATATGACAACATAGCTTCCTCATAAAGAGTCTGAAAAATTTCACACTGAATGTTGTCCTGTAGCTTCTTCCCTTTGTAACCCCTGAAAAACAAGAACAGCACCAAGCTAATCCTCAGATATAGAAAGAACTACAAAATATATCATGCAGAATCAGTAGTTGATATCACAATCAAATCTGTGAAGAAGTCACACAACAGCAATTTACTTATTCATTGTGTGACATACCTGCTTTCCAGCCTGTCATACAGAAATGAGTTGTCTGTGCGAAGTACAAATACGATATGAAACCATTGTTCAGGGAAAAAATCACAGCCATGGTAATCAACGATAACTCCACCCTCGCGCATCTTGTCTTCTAGCTCATCAATTACCTGTAAAAAAAACAGACAGGCAAGGTTATGTGACATCACAGGAAATGATCGATACAAATGCAAAAATCCTAGGGTTTGAAGTTGAACTTACCCTGTCTTCATCCAAAATTGGACATTCATACTCCTCATCAAAACCTTCATATAGTTCTCCTGCAGCAAAAATAATTCATGCAAGTTAGTGAAATAGCAGAAATTATTAAAAATATAGTTACGTTTGTTTTGGGAGACTGTAAACAAAAATATTGTACAGACAAAAATACTGTACTGAGCATGGAGTGCTTCATTTACAGAATCACAGAGTCACCTAGGCTGTAAGAGACCTCTAAGATCACCTAGTCCAACCTCTACAGATTCTTATAAAGAGAGGTTTGTCACTTGCATTGCATTGATTAATAAATTACTGTTACAGGAGTGGTTTTGCGAAAAACACTCCGTAGCCAGTAACTGAGGTGAGGATCTCAGTGAAGTATCAATTTATTCGTGATTGCAATGGCGGGTGCCCCACAAGGAGGATAGTGCCCCTACCACTTCCAAAACACAGTTTATGTACTTTTTGATGACAGGAATCTCCTCTGAGTGATTCCCCACTGAGTGGGTAATCCAGGTTCACAACCTATCTGATGCTTCACAGACAACGCATGGCCTTCAGTTGCTGGCCTACTAAATTTCCAATTTCTTTTGACATTTTTACTGCTTAAAGTGTTGATGTTTCTTCTCTTTCCTGACTTTACACCGTGATTTTCACCTAATTGCTCCAAGGAGTCTGGCTGTCTGTGTTTTACAAGGTTTCCTGCTAAGCTTTCTTAGCAGTGCAAACACATCTCAATACCACACTCCTTACCTTTAAACAGTGTAACGTTGTAAAAAAACAACATTTTTACTCCCACCATTTCCTTAGCACACCCCACCAAAAACACTTCCACTAAGGCAAACCCGTTGTATTATTTTTTACTGTAAAACAAGCGCTGTAGAAGTGAAAGGCTCTGGAAAATAAAAGGCATCTCCGGCCTACCTTCTTTGGCCAGGTCCCCCACGTTGATGTAGGTCAGCCCAGTCCTGGAGGCGAGCTCCTTCCCCAGCGTGCTCTTCCCCACACCCGGCGTACCTAAAGCAAAAAAAAAAACAAACAAAATCCCCCCCAAAAAATAGGTCAGAGCGTGAGGAGCCGGGCGCCCTCCAGAGAGCCCCTCCTGAGGGGAAACCTGAAGGGGGGGGGGGTGGCTTTGCACAGAGAGAGGCGAGGGCAGGACAAGGAGGAAGGGGCTCCTCGTGTCCCCAAATCCCCGCCCGTGTCCCCCAAATCCCTGCCCGTGTCCCCCCCGTCCCCGCACCGGTGAGCAGCACGTTGGGCCGCCGCATGGCCCCGCCGCCCACAGCACAGCACAGCACAGCACAGCCCGAGCGGGGCGAGGCGAGGCGCTGAGGCGGGCAGCTAAGGGAGGGCGCTGAGGAAGGACCCAGCGAGGCCCGGCCGAGCTGCCAGGAGCCCCGGCCCCGCTGCCGGCCCCGCTGCCGGCCGCGATGTCCCGGAGCCCCGCGGGGAGGCAGCCGGAGGTAGGCACCGGGACCGGCCCCGGGGTGAGGGGGACGCGGGCGGCCATGAGCCTGCCCCTCCTCGGGGGCCGGTGGGCCGAGGGGGGGGGGGGGGGGGGACGCTGTCGCGGCGCCTCCATTCGTGTTTTTTTGAGAGGCTCCTGTTAATTATTTTTAATTTTCAGAGAGTTCTGGGTCGTGAGCGTGTATTTGTGTATCTGATTTCCCCGGGAAGTCGCCTAAACTCGTAAAAAAATTGTGCTCTGAGAGCGCGTCCTGCCAGCAAGCGGCGTGTGGGGCCCTCGGCTGTGCTCCTCTGGCAACACGCAGGTGGCCTCAGAGGGAGCTCAGGGCCTGCGAGCTTGGACACCGGCCCTGCAGGGTGTTCCTTAGGTGCAAAAGTAAATTGTGATAAAAAAATAAACCACGAACAGCGGTTTCTTTACGTGTCGCTGTCTGGCTCGTGATGCACGGCACGGCCGCTGACCCGAGATCAGTCCATCAGTCCGTATGGCCTCGTGTGGAAGATGAACACCAACACCTGATTTTATCATGCTCTTCACATCGATTTTCTGTTGTATATTTCTAGTTTTTGAAGAAAAGCTGCCTTGTAAATGGGGGATAAAGTCTTTACAATGGAAGAGACGACACAAACTTGATCTTAATGTGAAGGCTGTTGATAAGCTTATGCTGCTTTTCCATTCTTACTTCTGTTTTAACTTTACTTTTTTTTTTTTTTTTTTTTTTAATTTAAATGTGTTTTAGCAGAGATCTCAGCTTGTTCTGGTTTGCCAGTTTGCTGCAAAATCCTCTGGCACAAGGTGTAAATATTAACTTTATTCTTTGGCCCTTAAGAAGCCTGTAATTGATACAGTCCAAGCAGAGTAAGTGCCAGCATTTGTTGCTAGCTGGCATTTTTAATATCCTCTCAATGTTAATGAAATTCTTTTGCATCTACAAGGTATTTTTTTTATACATACCTGGAAGAAATCTCAAATTTTCTGGAGACAGTTGTGCCCAATTAAAGGAAGACAATGCCACAATAATAACTTTTTCTTTTTTTAATTATTTTTTTATTTTACCAGGTAAAAGGTTGGTTGGCAGATTCATTTGATGACTTCTTTGGAAACACAGCTGTTTCTTCTAGCACAGTTTCTGCAAAGCTGCCTAGAAGCAACTCTGGAAGAAATTGTCAGCAGAACAAAGACCCGTCTTCAGTGCCGGCACGTAGCAAAAGCAAAGTTCTGCCCAAAAAAAGAACAAAGTCATCTTCAGTAGACCTGCCTGGCAACGAGTGCAGACAAAATCAGAGCCAGTCTCAAGATGAGCCATGGGTAGATAAATACAAACCTGAAACTCAGGTGTGAGAGTTATTCTAAGTACTAAAATAATAGTAATGTTACACTGTAATGTATCGTGCTCATCTTTCTAATCCAACTTGATTGGGTCCTAAATATGTTGTATTTTATTAGGGCAGTAAAGTACTGTTTGATTTATCTACTCTCTGTATTCAAGGTTTTAATGAACTACTTATCTGTAGAAGATGCGTTTCTTAGCGGGCCTCCTGAGGATACAAAGGTGCTGATGAGATGTTGTTTCTTGTCCATCAACTTCTAAACTTTTGAATGTGTTGTCAAATTTTAGCCAAATCTGTCAGCCACGAGTACTTGAAAAATACACAGCTAGGGGAAGGATAAAGAACTAAGTGTAGTACTTGTATTTTATGTTGAATTTTTTAATAGTTCATCTCTGGAGAGGAAGACTAGAATGCGAGTAAGTTGCACAAAATCTGCAGAAATCCCCCAAATATATGCAGGTTTAGAGTGAGTAAGGCCTAAAAACTATCAGCTCTAGCAATAGCTATAAAGCATACTACCATGAAGGAGTATAGTGCTATTACTTTAGGAATAATAAATTATTCATTATTTCCATACTGCTGGCAATGGAAAATTGGTTGTTTGAGGAAAGAAGCTCCAATGATCGTCTTTCTGTTACTTCTGTAATAGCATAAACACATGTAACTGGAATATACGCATGTTACTGTTCTAGTCTGTATGTATTCTGTTCTTGAATCCCATCATTACAGTTGTAGAAGACAGGATGCACATATATATGTGTTTCATATGTTTTCATCTTGTTTCAGAATGACCTTGCTGTGCAAAAGAAGAAAATTGAAGAAGTTGAAACCTGGTTAAAAACACATGCGTTTCAGAGGCCACCAAAGCAGGTAATTTTGCTAAAAATTAGCAGCCAGAAGTACAAAATTGTCCAAACAAGCTGGATTCAACGTTCTTTTAATTTCAGGGGATAAAAAAAAAAAAGAACAAAATAAAAACCAGAACAAACTCTACTTTTAGATAGTGTTTATATCGCTCTATAAGAAATCTCTTAAAAACATAGGTTAGAGTTTTTACATTAGTTTAGGTCTTACACTGCTAAGGGAAGCAGAGATTAATTCTATTTTTTTTCCAGCAGCATTATTTTGTAGCATCCAGTCAAGTCATACCTGTTTGGTTTGTGCTTATAACTGTGTTTTGTCACCAAAAGACTAATTTTACATAGCATGGCAAATTTCCAGTTACAGTGACTGGAAATATAGGAGGGTATTTTTAATTTCTTGATTGATAAGAGGCATTCTTACTCTGATGCATCATTTAGTAGTCCCGACTAGTGCTTTCCAAACCTGATTCTCCTGTGTGTATTATGTTGGTGTGCAGTTAAGCAAGCAGATTCCTTTGAAAAATCTGGGAGCATGCCAGCATGCCTTCCTGAGTTCTGTTCCAGCTGTTTCAGAGTAGCCAACAGGTAAATCAGTAACACAAAATAGTTACCTATGTTTTTATTTGTAAAAGAGAATCAGTACTGTAGAAAATGTAGAACTCTTCTTCAGCCAAGCTTTAGTCTTTATTTGTTATGTTGGAGATTATTTTCTTTCTTTGACAGGGTGGCTCCGTTTTACTGTTAACTGGTCCTCCTGGCTGTGGAAAGACAGCAACTATACAAATATTAGCAAAAGATCTTGACATTCAGGTACAAGAATGGACCAATCCAATATCGTTAGACTTTACAAAAGAAGATTTAAGAAGTATATTTGGCCATGGTAAGTATTTTGATTTATTTTGTTTTCCTTCCTTATACTTCTGTGATTTTCATAGTCTGATCTGACTTCGTATGTGACAGAGGCAAAAGAATTAAAAATACAATGTCAATATAAGTCAGATTCTTAGAGTTTAATAAGAATCTTACTTCTATTTGGGAAGGGATTTATTATTATTTTTTTTTTTTACAGTGTTTACTCCAAAATAGTTTACAGTGCACACAGAGAGCTATGTAATATCCTGGATATCATTTGAACTAGTTAAATAATCGTGTGTCTTTGGGTCCTCAGCTGAATTCTACTTTGCATAAATAGTTTTCTATTTCAATTATGTTTGCTAAAGGGCTTGGCTGCTGGTGTTCAATGGCTTTTATCAAAAAGTAGCATGCGTGGGAATTAGTTCTTGTAGTTATTATGTATTCTATATTATACCAAGTAGAATACAATTTTTAATTAATTTTCTTTTTCAGTCTCAAACTTTCATATGTTTCCGAGTCAGGCCCAAGCAGCTCTTTTTCAGGATTTTCTATTAAGAGCAAATAAGTATAACAAACTTCAGATGCTTGGGGAGTCCTCAGGAAATGATAAAAAACTTATTCTCATTGAAGTAAGTGAAAACTTTTATGATAATCTTGACGTGCTAACTAGCTGCTGCTGGTGAATTGGTGTCGCCACAAATTTGACTACTTTTCTGCAGATGAGTTACTACTTACTGAGTCTTGACAGCTCGCTAGAATCAAATTCTACCCCTACTTAAACCATATAAGCTAATCGGCAGGCAGAAGTTGGACACTAGTTCATATACAGAAATCAGCAATAGATTATTAAAAAGCAGATTGTGAAGCCATGTTGAAAAATCCCATCTGTGCTTCTGTATGATTTGCTTTCTAGAAATGTGTATGTGTATAAACAGGTAGATGGAAAAATTATCACTTTTCTTGTTTGTTGAGGATGCAATATAGTGTAGAAGAGCTTGAGAATATGTGTATTGTATAAATTAGGAAGCATGGTTTCCTGTGATTGCTCTTCATAAAGTCAGCTCATGGTCTAGATTCTCTCCTATCTCGAGTAGTACATCCTGGATCCTTCTGCAGTGGAGCTGCTGCCCTGGGTATTTCTGTTATGTCTGAATAAAACTGTCTAGTAGGTAATTTGGTTATACATGGCTGTTTCTTGGAAAACAAGGATAGAAAAAAAGCTTCTTTTAGAGAATCGTTTTCCATAGGGAAAGAAAGAAATATTAGGCTTTTTTTGTTTCTTTTTCTTTCTGATTATTTTCTGTGTTAGCTGCATTCAGATTTAGTTGAAAGCGAGGTAACTAGGAAGACAAAATGTATAGCGGTGTAGTGTGGCGTTACAGTCAGTCTGAGGGAGAGAATATTTACATTTGAATGTAATGACAGCATTTCGTTTGTTTTGAATAGGACATACCAAACCAATTCTATCGAGACCCTAGCAGTCTACATGAAATTCTCAGGTTAGTTATCAACAAACTTTTAAAAGTTAGCCTTAGCCGCTTGTGTTAAATGGAGTTTGATTCCTGTTTCACCTGCTTGTTTTTCAATTTAGGAGATTCGTTCGTACAAGTAGATGTCCCCTTATATTTATAATCTCAGATAACTTCAGTGGAGACAGCAACCAGAGGTTACTATTTCCAAAAGAAATTCTGGAGGAGTTGTGTATTTCAATTATCAGGTAAGATCTTTGATGTAGTAAGAACTTCATCAAAATAAATGATAAGTGAGGAACTAATTGATTTTTTTAATGACTTTTAACAGTTTCAAGCCTATTGCACCAACAAATATGATGAAAGTTCTTAATCGAATAGCAGCAACAGAAGCTAGTATGGTAAGTTGTCAAAACTGAACTTGTGCACAGTGCTAGGATCAGGCTTTTATATATGAAATATGTTATTACTATTTTTTATTGTTTTTATTGCTTGATCTTTTATCATGTGACAACCCTCCCCCCTCCCAACAAAATAAAAAAATATATTAAAAAACAGCAGAATACAAGGAACAAAGCGGAAAACCATCTTATTTTTCAGTTGAGTTCCACTTGATCCTTGGTATAGACTTTCAAATCTGCGTCCGAAAAATCTGCTTTTTACAGAAACCGTATATATTTAAAACAGTAAGAGTAGAAGACAATCCCATCTTATCCAGTAAGACCAGAAGAGGTCATTAACTTGAATCTTCTGTTACTGCCCAATACTTGATTACAATGTATTCTAGTAGTGACTAACAGCTTGGAAAGACCTCTGTGCCTTGCTTTCTCTAGTACATTGTCATATAAACTGTGGCAATGTGTTTAAATTGATAAAGTGTTTTAAAATTAGACCTATTACCTTGCCTGAGCTTCTAATTGGGTCCTGATATAATCTGTTTATGGTCTATATCAGAAGTGAGTACCCACAGTCATAATATTACTCAAATACTCCTTATCCTACTTGTTGTTTTTACTTTGGATGTTGCTTTTCCTTGTAGAATGGAGACAAGAATTATGCTCCTGACAGAACATCTCTAGAGCTGCTTTGCAGAGGTTGTTCAGGTGATATAAGAAGTGCAATAAACAGTCTTCAGTTTTCTTCTATGAAAGGTAAATACCTGTGATTTTCATGAAAGTGAATGATGTTTTGACCACTGCTGCTGTAAAGATATGCTGTTCACCATTGAAGCTGCTAGGTGAGATGTGTGAAAACATTTTTAACTTGATGCGCTGGAGCAAGAAGAGGATTTTTTCTTTAAAGCCAAATAAGTTGAGTGTTACGCCATTTCTAAATATCTGCTACATGTGTATTGATGTAGCTTAATGCAGTGACCTCTCTTCCTCTTGATATCTTTGTTACCAGTATGCATTTGCTGATGAAAGCTTTTAAGATGCAAACTTAATTTGGAAGAAGTATTTTCACTTCTTGCTTCTTTAAACTTGTTTATGTCCTCATCTCTGCTCATGTAGCATTTCTGAAATAGCCCATTGAATTTGTGTGTGGCATTTCTGAAATTATTGATTTTGCTTTTGAGTTCCTACAGCTGTTGATAAGTTGAAAAGCTGTGAGGTAGCATGACCTTCTATGAAGTTATTGACAGGATTATAGAATAGCTTTGTGAAGTCCTGGAATATAGTTGCCTTTAAAATACATGGCTATACAATGCTCAAATCAGTCTTAGTTTAAGATTACTTAAATGTTGCAGTGTAGAAAGAAAAGACTTACTGTATCTTTTTGTAAGTGCTGGAAGTCAAACTTAAGGAAACAAATTGACACATGGTCTCTGGTACTTATAGTTTATTCTGAGAACCTGTAGATGATGCCAGCATTTACGTTCAAACCAGAAATAAAGAAGTAGACTTTTGTGGTACTTCTTAAAGCTGGTAGTGATTGTGTTGTTTTTCGTTCATTTCCTTTTTATTCCACTTCTCAAGTTGAAAATGTGGAATAGATTAAATGTTGTTTCAAGTCCTTGTGGTTTGGGTTTTGTAGTATATTGAAATGGATTTCTAGACGTGTTTTTTACATGTAATTGGGGAGAAAGTCAAGTTTATAGGTTTCAATTGTAAACATGGAAACTAAGTTCTTCTGATGTCTTTGTGTAGGAGTTTTTACTGTCTTACTCATCAGAAGAAAAAAAAAAACACAGAAAATTTCTCTCAGCAAAACCATTTTTGATTTTAGTGCCATTAAATGAATAAAAAGTAGGTTGAAAGTACCTGCGAGTAGTTTGGTCTAGCTCACTGGTGGATGCCAAGATGCTTTATATATTTTTTTTATATATGTATTTTATACATACTGTAGAAAATCTAAGTAGTCTTAAAAATGACCGGTTTGTGTAATTTTAAATAAACTGATCTTGGAAGTGTAAAAACATGGGGGTTATATAAAGAACTTGGGAGAGAAAAAAGGCATACGTTCCTTCTTGCATTTTTCTTTTTAAACACTGATCAAGAGAGCTGTTCTCACATCAAATAGAAATAATTTAATAGGTCAGGTGTTTCAGTTAGATAATAGATCATCAGACAGTGAAAATTTGGAAAGAATGCCAGCTTTTCTTTTAGAACAGCTGTTTATTATTTGAAGAAATGCTTCACATCTTAGTTATGGCTTAAGGGGCAAAAGTGTAATAAATCATGCTAGTTTAGGTGATGAGGTTGCCTTCCTAACAAATGTGCTTTCTCTTAGTTACCTTACTTTTAAAACTTTTACTGTATCATAGATTTTAGTTATTTATTTACTTCATAATGGTCATATTGCTTCTTTTATTGATAGACTTCTCATTGGAGAAAAATTTTTGGTCAAGGAAGGAAGGCAACTCCACACTAAAACACGGAGCAGCAGCAGTGTGTAAATCAAGAAAGAAAAGTAAATGTGATCCTTCGGAAGACCAGGAGATACAAGCTATTGGTGGCAAAGATGCTTCTATCTTTCTTTTCCATGCTCTGGGGAAAATAATTTACTGCAAAAGTAAGAGAACTTTGCCTTACTCTTCCTTGTCAGTAGGAGAAGTATGTTAGCTCCTAGTAGCTAGACTTGATAAAGTAAGGCTTAGGGTGACCCCTAATTCTCATATAACAGTATAAAGATAGTAATAAATGCCTCTGGTAACTGAGATTGCAGCAGTCTGCATGTAATAGAGAAATAACACACATTTCATTAACGAATCTACTGCATATATGTAATACAATACATACCTCTAGTTGCATTAGGTCCATCTGCTGTCATGCACCGACAGCTAAATAGATAGCTATCACATTTGTTGCTTTGCCCAAAGGCGAAATTTTCCTTTTGTATAGAATTATACATAATTATGCATTTATGTTCTGAACTCATCTGTTTTCTTAGAGGTTACAAAACGGCCCTGCAGCCTCTTGGCTGCTGCCTGCCCTGTTGATGGGTATGGTTTTGATTTGTTGTGCTGTCTTTTCCTCCCTACTTTTTTTTTATCTGATCTTTTTTTTTTTATTATTATTATTATTATTACACTACCCCATCTCCTTTTCCACCTCTCCAAAATGCTTTTAACTTCACTGATTTTTATACACTCAAGCTCTGCAAATTTACTTCAGCTCTGCTTCCTGGGTATGGCTACGGTCCTTTATTAACATCTAAATAATACAGTTCATAAGAATTTGATACTTACGCTGTAATACTATCTACGCTCAGCTAAATAAGGAGCCATAATGCCACTGGTTGTTCACCTTTATGTAATAATTCACAGCATCTGTTCCAAAATAAATTCAGAAATGGTGAGATGAGGGAATATGAAAGCTGTAAGGAGAAATGTGTTATATGAAGCACAGTGTATCTAATTACCTGCTGTTGACCATGTAATTAATTATTGATGCAGGCATAAACAGTTTCCTAGGAAGTGAAAACTGTGTAACCTAGATGTTGGTAAAGTCAACTGTTGCTTAAAAATCATGCTCACTATACATGAAAACTACTGTTTATGCAGTTGCACATTTTTGTTCTTGCTCTCAGTCTCATTGGTTTTCTGAGTTTGAATTTAATGTCTGAAATGTGTGTCTTCCCCACCTCGTTCCCCTGTCAGCTCTTCGATAGTATGCAGTAACATGACGTTATTTCTGGTAGTAGAGGACTAAGGATTATAAAATTCCTTTTAGGAGAACCTCTGTCAGAGTCGGAAGTTCTTCAGCTGCCTCCTCACCTATCAGAATACCGTCGAGACACCTTGCTTATTCAGCCCGAGGTATATCTGCATTAATTGCTTAATTCCAATTTGATATGGGAGGAAACCAAACCATAAACCTGAGTGATTGTTACAAATTCTCAAGTGCCTTTGTCGTTAATCCTAATATTCGTATACTCAGTTGGTCTAAGTTGCAGAATAATCTGGAAGGGAGCTCTGGAGGCTAACTTCAAAGGCCAATGAGGTTCTCAGTCTTGTTTAGTTTTGTGTATCTCCAGTGATAGTCAGTAAGAAATTTCTGACTTGGATCGAAGGGTGGACTTACCCTTGCTGCAGGCTGTGATGATTTCTCTCTCACATTTTTGCTGTGTGTGATCTAGTGGAGTCTGAGCTCACCTTCCTGTTGTCATTCATTGGAGAGCTGAAGAGAGCAGTGATTTCTGCCCTTCCAGCCTCCCTTAGTTGTCTTTGGGAAGAAACCATCCTTCCCTTTGCTTGTGAGCAGAGCAGAGGGGGACAATCACCTCCCTTGGCCTGCTGGCCACACTGCTGTTGGTGCAGCAGTACGGGTGGCTTTCTGGGCTGTGAGTGCACCTGGCTTGCTCGTATTCAGTCTTTCAACCACCGGTACCCTCAAGTCTTTCTTCTCAGAGCTGCTCCCAATCAACTCATCACCCTGCCTGTATTCATGTCTGGGATTGCCCTTGCTCAGGTGCAGGACCTTGCACCTGGCCTTGTTGAACCTTACAAGGTCTCTGTGGGTCCCATCACTCAAGCATGTCAAGGTCCCTCTGGGTGGCATCCCTTCCCTTGGTAGGTCATGCACCAGCTCTGTAATCATCCAAATGTGTCATAACTTCTATGGGATACGTTTCCTTTTATACTGTATAAAACCTGAAGTTTTTTTCTTGTGGTTCCTCCCACTTCCAATAGGTTATTGTGGAAAAATCACACATGTCTGGAAGCATGTTTAATTTATACCTTCACCAGAACTACGTAGAATTTTTTACTGACATAGACGATGTTGTGAGAGCCAGTGAATACCTGAGCACCGCTGATGTCCTTTGTAGTAACTGGAATGTAAGTGTCATTTTATACATACGTAAATTGAGTTGCTAGATGTTTCTCTGAGTATTTATAAATAGTAGAAGGAAATTTTCGTACACATTAATAAGAACTAAGCTGTATCATTTGAAACTTATGATACAGGTGACCGTGAATTGTTAAACTGCATCCAATGGAGGAGAGATGCAGGCCATTTGTGTACAATTTCTGTGCAAAATGGCCTTTGTTTTTTTATAGTTGGTCATTGTATATTTTATAGACTACAGTGTATATATGTATAATATGGTATATTAAATACACCATATTTTTATAAAATAGTGTAAAATATTCTACAAAATGTTTTTAAGTAGAACAATAATGTGTTAAATGTATCAGAGTCTATATGTCTTCTCCCTGAAGTACTTGAGCTAGCTTTTTGTTCAGTTCCTTTGACCAGAGGTTCTGCAATAATCTAAATTCATGCTAAACATGTTTTGTCACTGCAGTTGAAGAGCATGTTTTAGTCAAATGAGATGCATTGTACCTTGAGCTGAGCTAATGCCCAGTTTCTGTCTTAGTCACGGCTTGTGATGGAAGAATACAGCGCGTCTGTGGCTACCCGAGGTGTGATACATTCCAACACATCCCGAGCCTTTGCCCACTGCCAAGGAGGGATGGGGTTCCGGCCACTGCATAAGCCCCAGTGGTTCTTCATCAATAACAAGGTAAATACTTGATGTTTTGAGGAAGGCATTCCACTTACATTTCTAAGTGGTGTGAGTAGTATATGTGAAGTTTATACGCGGTGCTAAACTTGTCAAATACCCTATTTTAATATAAGCTACTTGTAAAGAACGCTTGCTTGAAGAGGTCTACTTGTGCTATTTCATTAATGGAAAAATGAACTGGAGACCTCCAACAGTGTTCCCTGTGTCTGAGTTAGTGTATCTCTGGGACAGTATTAACCCCCACCTTATGGGAACGCAGTTAATGTTGAGATACTTTGAAATATTCCTAAAAGTAAATTTAATTTAAGTAGATTAAATTGCCTTAAACTCTTATAATAATACATAAGTATTTTGCAATATATGTGTTTATCAAAAATGGCTTGTTCATGAGATACCAAAGCTCTTGGTAACTTTTTACATTTGCATACCTGCCTTGCTGTGCCTGACAGAATAAAAAAAAGTGCCTAGGATGGTTGGGGAATACTATAATCAAAGGATAAAAACTTTCAGGAAACTTCAATGTCCAGTGAAAGACAAAAATGAAGAAGTTTACCATTTTTTATAATCTGTATATGGCAACTCTAACTGCTTCTTTCTTTCCTGGACTTGTTCTGTATAGGCTTGTGCATAGCTATACAGCAGACAAGAAGAAAGTTATCCTGCTGCTTTTTCTGGTACAGAATACATATAATAATTTTCGCTTTAGCAGAGTTCTTACTTTTAATTTTTTCCTCAACTCTAACAGTATCAAGAAAACTGCCTTGCTGCAAGATCGCTCTTCTCAAGCTTCTGTTTACCACCAGAGTGTCTTCAGACAGAGCTATTGCCTTACCTTGCTATGTTAGCAAATCCAATGAGAAACCAAGGTAAAATCAGTGTTACACTTGCTCTTAGATTTTTGTAAATATTAAAGCATACTGAAAAATTTTAGTAACTCAGAATGTGAGTTCCATCTGTCCTTTTGCCTCACTTCAGCAAAAATAACAATGACAACAAAACAAATAGAAACAAAACCCCAAGGCCACCACATACGGTACACACAGAGAGGTAGTGAGCTGGTGTGTAATTAAAATTCAAGCTGTCCTGCTGGGTTTTGAAACAAAATCAGGAATGTCTTTAAAGCTTTTGTAACTGAAAGAATGAAAACAAGCTCTCTGTCTTGTAATAGGTGAGCCATACACAATACATACACATGGCTTTATAAATGTGTAAGTCTGGTCCTAGTGTTAGAGTACTTAAAAATCCTATTTCCCTCTTGCTTACTGCACAGATTTTGAGCATCTATGTACACTGAATTTCGTCATATGACTATTGTGCGGTCTCAAGGTCTTGCACAGTTCTTCTGTATACCCACATCCTTACTAGCCTATTTAACTCGGTGCCCCAAGGTATCGTGCTAATCTTACCCTTCAACTCTCTTTTTCTCACATTTGAGAGCATAGTGGGTAAGGCAGATCCTAGCACAGATCTCTACAGAGATGTGTTGGCAATTTTCCTCCATTTCAGGTATGAACTGTTAACTCATACCCATGGCCCCCATTTCCCATCCATTAATTATCAGACTTTACTAATTAAGTTCTTCTTTTAGGCGTAAGGCTTCTTTTGAAAGCCTCTGATAGGGGACTTAGAAGCCTTTTGGAAACCAAGTAGACTACATTAGCTACATCTTCATTGCTTCTGATAGCTTTTGAGTAACCTCAACAGACTTAAAAGGCTCTAAAAAGCCTTTTCCAGAAAGAAGTAAACAAAATCAAAATTTACAGTGCATTTTTAAAAAGTGTGTAACAAAGGTGACCCATGAGCAGATAGTACATGCATAAAAATTTACTTTGTATGATATATAATCCCAAAATTACAGATCACACAGGTGGGTCACTTATGCTATGTTAATTATGTCTATTAAAAGGCTGTATGTCTTAACTAAGGCCATGATGTCCAGGTTAATTCATTTTGTAGGATATGTATTAAGCTGTAAACTTGTGCTGTAGAGTTATTATGAATGGTAGGGGTATTATAATTGTGTAGTCAATATACAAATATACTGCATATTCAAAGTATATCATACTACCATATAAACTGTTCTGATGAGCAAATTTATGCAGGACCACCTAACTGAACTTACAATGAATTACTTGCTTTACAGTGTGCTTAATTCTGTGTGCGTTATGATGTATTTAATACGATACCGGTGATTCTTTGTTCTCAGCTCAGATTGCTTTTATTCAAGATGTTGGGAGGCTACCCCTGAAAAGACGTTTTGGGAGGTAAAGTTGCCTTTTTCTTTCTTCAAGAAAATACAATACCTTCTTTCTTCCTCAACATATTAAGAAAAGAGATGTTTTTGTACAAAACAATTTCAGTGTGTATCTGTAGTGTGACATTTTGCCTCACTTGCAGCATGATCATTTAGTAGTTTGGCTGTTAGAATTTTTTCCAGTTCAAATCTATATTATGCTGCTAATAGCAATATTTTAGCTATAGTCTTACTTTTATATTCTTGTCTAGCTTTCTCTTCCACTGTATCAAATGCTATTTATCTGTGCTAGACATGCTTATATTTGTTCAGTGCACGATCTGGATGAAATCTTTTTACCATCAAGAACATTTAATGTTTTAACTTTTAGTTCTTTTTAAAAGAACTAAATGTTCTTTTTACCATCAAGAACATTTAGTTTTATTCTTAATAAAACTAAATTGGTATGAGTGTAGTGTGCTTTGCCCATTGTTTATCATAACATAAAACATTAATCTGAAACTTTGATAGAATATTCTGTTATGTCATTTGTTAGAGGCTTAAGAAAGAAAATATGAGAAATTACTCTTATTTCCTTTGAAACAATTGTATGCCTGTGGGACTAACAAGTACTTAATGAGTGCTTCCTCTGAAATTAGATAGCAGCACTGACTTTGTTTTGTGTAGCTTTTTTCATAAAACTACAACTACTGAAATTCCTCTGTCTTGGATGCTAGAATTTTGAAAAAATACTTTTTTTTCAGTTGTGATGCTACAGTCGCCTGTTTATGGATTCTGTAGTGCTGATGGGGCAATATAGCTTGATATGCTATACTATGACTCCAGTGGGCTTCTGAACCATAGAGATTGTTCAAAAAATTAGAGACTTAGATACATTTCTATGACCTTGATATCTCTAAAAACTAAAACATTTTAATTGTGATGGCCTCTACTAATAAGGTGTTGTGTGTTTTTATTAGCCAAGAGAAAAGGGTTTGTCAGGGCATCTGACAAAGCATCTTATATTTATCAGTGTAATACTGCTGCATGAGTTTTAACTACTTTACCTAGTAAAGTTACGAAAACCCACACTGTTCCCTGACAAATGAATTAAAAGCCATTTTGGCTGCTAGTCATGAAGAAATGGAGGTATTTTTGTATTCTTCCTAGTCTGAGCCGAACTGTTTATAACTTCACAAGTTAGTCATAGACTTCCTTATGCCATTAACTTTGTCTGCAGCATACCTCTAAATATTGATAAAATTTTTGTACCTGCATTAATAAGTTGCGTGTGTACCATTTAGTTTATCTGAGGGACAACTTTGTAGGACTGAAATCCTTTTAATTAGTTCACTATTTTGGAAAGGAAGTGTAAAGAAGTTTACATATTTTAGTAGTATGTATTTGCTTCCTTCACGAATCCCAATTGAAAATCATTTATTTTGTTAAGGACTTTATTTTGTTAAAGACTACTTTTGTTAAAGACTTCATTTTATTAAAGACTATTTTATATAAAGTAGTCTTTAATAATATATGTTTCAACAGAAATAAGAATATTATTTTCCATTACATTTATTAGTGGGATAGGAATACTGCTGTAGTAAGAAAATTGGCATTGGGGAGATTGTATGTTTTTTGATAAATTTGAATTGTTGTCAGGATGAGCTTTTGTCAGTAACTTTTGGGAAAGTTTATTAATACCACGTAAAATGGAGAAAATAAATAATGGAACATTGATAACATACTGAGGTAGGGATGCTACAAAGATGAAGTCAAAATAGTAAAAGAAATAAGAAATGTAAAAAGAAATACTTTCGACTCCTTGTCTTAAGTTGCCTGTTTCAAGTTAAGTTGCTTCATGTCGTAAAGGACTTGGTTCTTGTTTGGAAGGGGTCTGATATGCTGTGGGCTGTTGTCAGTAAGGTAGTTGTTAGCAGTTCACGTGCTTGAGGAAAGCTAACCAAAAACACTGTCACCGTAAGGAAGAAACGTCAAGCACCAGACAGTGCTGGGGAAAGAACACAAAACGTACATGACTTGATGCTTTGCTCTTGCTGTAGGTTAGATAGTACTGCTTTTCACCTGAGAGAAGCTTCTATCTTCTGTCAGTCTTGCGAGTGATACAGCATTGAGGTCTGGGCATAAATATCTATACTTGGTAGGTGTGTACAGAAGTAAAACATATTGGAAGTAGTCATGTAAAAAAAATAATGTGTACAGTTTGAATTAAATGTGACTTGTAAAGGGAATTACTGACAGGAAATGTGAAAGCTGTTCAGCGTCAGTGAACAGGAAGGTGCTACACAGGTGGTCTTTTTACTGTAGCTTGTGCTAGAGCAGGAAATGTTTTTTGGGGGTGGTTGTTGGGTTGTATGTGTCTTATTTTTTGGTAATAACTTAATCTTGTGATGATTATTTTACAGGTTAAAGCTTGAAACGCTTACTGATAAAGATCCTGGAATACCAGACCTGTTTGTTAGTTTTGAGGGGGACCATGATGGTGTGCATGCTACAGAGATGGATGTGCAGATGGAGCAAAACAGAACACAAGAGAATGGTTCAGATGGATTCCCTCTTTCTTCTAGCCAGTGCAGTGGAAGCGAACTACCTTGCAGTCAGCCTCAGCCTGTTGCAGCCCAAGCAGCTATGGAGGAAGATGAGTTAAAAATAGAAGAATATGATAGTGACTGAGTACAACAAAATATCAACCACTGAGTTGCCTGAATAGATTAAAATGCATCAAAGGCCTTTGCTAAAGTGAGTATGGTCTGCACCTCAGTAATCCTTTAGCTACTTAGGTGGATGAAGAAGCCAGATCTAAACATGTGTCAGTATCAAGACATTTCTTCAGCTTCCCCTTAGCTTTGGAGGATCAGACCTGAGCAGAATACTAAATTGCAGGCTATTCCCTGCCTATTCTGAGCCATGAAAGTAATTTATACTGAGAGAGAGAGAACAGTAAATGATATAGTTTGAAAGACTGTAGATAATCAGTTTCACTCTTAAGTTATTTTTTATTTTTACACATTTTAATTTACTCTGCAGTTGTACAGTGGCTTTCCTAAGTGCACAGTTGATTAGTTGTCAGCATTTGAAGGCTTTACTAAAATTTATACCTTCAGGGAAATTGCTGTTTGGAAGTTTGAACCTTCTGAAAGAAGAGACTAAGGGGTATATGTAAAAAGTTTTATATCCTGTACCGATGATGTAAATAAAACTCCTACTGTATTAATACTGTTTTGTATTCTGCTACAGATATTTTTACAGTGTTTATAGGTTGAACGTATGTTGTACAACACAGTATTTTGGATTCCTTTTTGGAAAATATTTTCATAATTTATTGAGGAGGAAATAGAACAATCAATCAGAAGTCCTTTTTGTCCTTTGTATTCTGTAGGAAGCTCTTGGTGTAGCGTGCAGTTTTCTCTTTAAATTGCAGCTGTGCTGGAACAAAGAATAATCCCATGGTTGGTAATGAACACATGAAAAGTTTTTTCTTTGTCTGAACAGACAGTTAAGTGGTTTAGCACTTCACTGTAACTGGGATTACTTCATGCAAATCATCTTAACAGGTTATAATTAGTGATACCACATAAATAAGGAAACAAGGAACAAACCACCAACTTAACTTTGAATGCATGACGTGTGTTTGCATTTCTCTACTGTTAAAATCCAAAGTTAGAAAATGCATCTACAGCCATAACCTTGGAGTGAATGCTGCTAATAAAAGGTTTAGATTTGTCCCCTATGAACAACCTTGTGTAGTCTTTAACTCTGTCGCCGCTGTTTAATTTTCAGTAGGGAAATTTACAGCTTAAGTTCTGTTACCGCTCTACTTATGACACTTCCCCCTCTCCATGGTGCTTTGGAGGGTGTGACCCCTGCTCAGTTCAGCTACTGACTCGGTTCATTCAGCCTCCTGCCTGTGTGCCACTGAAATGCCTATTTAGTTTGGTGTTAGTAATAAATACAAAGTAGTAATACAACTACTTTTACTAACACAATTACCATCCAGCACATCCACGGCATCATTCAGATTTTGGGCTTCTCCAAACCCTCGGCACTATCTCCAGGCCTGTCCTGCTCCCTGCACGGATCTGTGTCCCACATGGCTGCCTGGAGATGCACCTTCAGGTAAAAGTCTGGGCTAAAAGGTGTGGCTGGCCTCGAAGGCCTCCTGTTGGGCTCACTCCTGTAACCCACGTTCTTCTCCAATCCTGTATCAGGGAGCTCTACATCATTTTGTCCTGTTGATTGTCCACAATTTCTTCCTGAGGTCTTTTAGGAAGCTTTACACACTCTTTGAAAGCATCAAGAAATCTGAGAACCTTCCCAGTCCTTAGTGCTTTCTTACAGTGTAGAATTAACAATAGCAACAGGGGAAAAAGGATAAACGTTTTCTGAATGTTTTAACTTAGTGTCCACTTGACTGAAACAAATGAATAAATTCCTCTGAATTGTCTGTAGCACTTTTTGTAATTTGAGAAGATTGGCGAACCTTGTTTCAGTAAGTAGGACAGCCTGAGGCATCAAGCATTATGCCAAGGAGCTCAAAGAGAAGTCAGCGTTTCTGTCCTGTAGGGTTCAGGCGGGTGCTTTTTGGGGGCTGCTTGCAGGTGCTTCTGGGGCCACCTTGCTACTTGCTGTCACTGCGGCCCCTCCAACTGCAGCTCTTGTGTCCACACAGGCCGCAGGGTATTTATTCAGCTGTGTCCTGGCCCTGCTTCTCAGGGCCTCTCCCTCTGCTGGGCCCTGCTGGCACACATCCTACACCGGCCCAGGGTGCTTCGCCTCCTAAACATACCCCCAGAGACCTGCACCATGTACAACCTTTCCTTGAACACCCCAAGGCATGGTGATGCCCCCACCTCTTTGGGAAACCCTTTCCAATGCCTGGCTACTCTTTCTGAGAAGAAATATCTCCTAATTTCTAACCTAAACCTCCCCTGGCGCAACTTGAGGCCATTCCCTCCAGACCTGTCAAGAGGCCGACCCCCAGCTCCCCACAGCTTCCTTTCAGGGAGTTGTGGAGAGCAACAAGATCTCCCCTTGTGAGAAACAAAATCGTGCTTTAGCAATAGAAGTTGTTTTTGCATTCTTCAGCTCTCAACAACCATTCTTTCCCCCTAATTACTGTTGCCCTCAATCATGGCAGAGTTTTCTTTGCTCCAAAACCCTGCTCAATGTTGCACTTATTCAAGGTACGCTATATTCAGTGCCTTCAACTCTGTTCCATGAGATACTGGTTCTTTGTTTCTTGGTTTGCCAGACAGCTGGCGAAACCTGAACAATCTGTCAGCAAGATGTGAAATGCAGAGGTATGGCAGGCAGACAGCATCTCTTCAGAACAGACTGCCTCTCACAGAGCCCACAGGGAAAGATCCTTTACTGACACCTGGTGGGTAAATCTGCACACTGCGTGTGGAGATGCGTTAGTGTAGAAGGGTGTCACAAATACTTGCTGGATAGAGAAAACAAACAGATATGAGCCTTTAGTTAAACATCCACGCCATGGCTTAGGTTCACAGACTGCTGACCTGGTTTGTTTATCTAGCCTGCTTCTCTTTCACTCTCCCAGACTGGCATGTCCTTAAGAAACCATTCACTCTCTCTTCCCGACTGTGATATTTTTAACCATTTGCTTGTCTCCAACAGATGGAGCTAGAAAGCATGGTTACTATCTACTTGCGTTATTTTATAGAAGGGAGGTGATACCGAACAGGAAATGATGCGAAACAAGACTGTTGCATGGATGACTTCTATTGTTACATTTGACACACTGATATATTAACTGATTAGGTCAGGAAGTCAGGCAGATGCTAAAGAGGGAGATGGATCTGTGCAAAACAGGCCATGTTCCCTCGCCTGTTGAACTGCACCAAGCCCACAGCCTCTGCTAGCAAGCTGTGATTGTGTGCCATCACACTTGGCTCCCTGTCCCCAGATGCAGGGGCTTGTCTCCCTCTTCAAAACATGAGCAGACATTCGTGCACTTTCTGGGTTGATAAACTGGTAGGAATTCCCACACTGGTCCTTGAGACATGAACTGACCTGAAGCTGCAAAGTAGCTATTTAGTGAGAACTTCATGTTTCACCATCTTGACCTGTGTCTACTGAAGTTCTATTTTTTTTTTTCTTCTAGCACCCCAGTAGGTCGTCTTGTGTGTACCCCACTTTGGAGACCCCTAGACTATAGGTATGCAAATACTCTGAGAGGAGAATACAGATGTAGTAACAGGGCTATGTCACAGACATGCAGTCAGTACACCCCTGTGAATTAAACAAATTTCTGCCAAGATAATCCTAGTTCTCAGTCAAGATAAATGGATACAGAAATACATATATAAATATATATACACACAAAACCACTCTTTGCTGCAACTTACTGCATCTGCTTATCTGACATATAGCTGCAGTTCTGTGAAAAGTGTGTTGTGTCAAACAGAGGTGTATGAGCTCTGTAACTGCTCTGCTTGGGTGAAAGTGGGAACTGGGCAATTTAAGGAAGTGCCAGTATCCCCAAAAGGAACTACAGCATATTATGTGTATACGCATTACTCTCCTAAAACCTGCAGATGTTTAAATAAATAGAATTTCTGGACCAAGAAATAATCCATCTGAGCAATTTCCTATAGAATGTCCTTTTGACCTAGGCAAAATAGAGCACTTAACACAATCCTTGGAGTGCACAGGAACTAAGGTACTCCAATTGCAGTCCAAAAAGAAAAACAAAATCTTAAACCAGAAGTCTAAGACACTCTCAGGAGAAACTGAAACTTCAAATAAAGCAACTGGACAGTTAGAAAACCACCATGTGTTTTTGGAAAAGAAAAATTAATGTTATCTTATGAGAAAACAATGTTTCCTTAACAGGCAGCCATCAAAACTAACAACAGAGAAAACTTGTGCTATCATAACAGTGTGTAACAGTATTAGATTTACTATCCCACTTCACCTGAACCATGTTTTCCATATTTTCATTCTGATAAAGAGCAGTGTTTCTTCTGAGTGTAAAGTAAAAAGATAGCTGACTAATGGCTAAACTTTAAAGGCTTCACTTCATCCAAACTCCTAAAATCGTGCCAAAATATAAATACGTGAGTTGATCCAGCAACTCATTTAAGCACCTGTTAAATATCTTGAAGAATTAGAGTCACAAGCAACATATAATGATGGAAAAACAGGACAAGAGTCAGCAGAGCAGGCTTACTGAAGATGATGCAGCTTTGGTCACACCAAAGGGAGTCCACAAATAATTAAGTTTACATACAGAATATGAAACCATTTAGCACAGGCAAGAAAGACCCATCCCTCCCTACCCTTCCAGCCAAAAGGATCAGTAATCTGCTTGGTAATCTGTTGTAATTATAAAAATAAAACAAACAAACAAACAAACAAAAAAGTTAACACCTGTTCAGAAGCCCTCAGAATACTGCAAACATAAAAGCATTTAAGCAAAAACAGGCTTTACTTGTTTGTTAAAAATGAGCCTTACTTGTTCCTTTCTCTCCTGAGGCTTAAATCAAAATTGTAACAACCAGAAAAATGTCATCTTGGCACTCTAGCAAGTAGTATTAACTATCCAAGGATCACAAGCAAAAAAAAAGAAAAAGAATGAACAAAGATACCATCCATCATATGTGAGAACAACTGAAGCCTCTGGCACTTCTTCAGCAGACAAAACTTCACTTTTTGAGGCTTGAGGATTATAAATATTATGAGCCAGAACAAAACCAAAGTCACTTGTCAAGCTCTGTGGAGTACTTGACAAGGTGACACGTTCAGTATCACAGTCATGCCTGTATCAAATGCCTGACTGCAGGGAGTGTCTTTATATTCCTTATCCACGTTCCCAGTCCTTCCTCAGGCCCCAAATCGGCACCTGCATCATCTCTGTCTTGTGGTGGAGCTGTGGACAGACCCTTTGCCTTCACTGTTCCTTCACAACTTCTTACTACCACATCCTTTTCACCTTTTTACATTTTTCACTCCCCTGAACCTGCATCACAATCTCTGTCTGGCGTTTGGCTGCTCTCATTCCTTGTGCTTGCCCTCCCAAATTGCCAGCACAGCTCCTGATGGCCCTTGCTCCACTCGCTGGCACTAGGGAGATGTATGTGGCTCTCTGGGCGAACTTGGGAAGGAATCCCCCAGGTGCTGCATTTCCAGCACCACCTGCAGGAACAGTTGTCACTGTACGACCCTCCTGAGCTGGCCTGCTCAGGCAAAGAGCTGTAAAGATGCAGCCAAGCCCTACTTATTTCACAGTATTGAAAGTGTGCTCCCTCGGCCACGTTTTTGCAAGAGCTGTTAGACATCTTCCCAAGATGTGCTGTTGCATGCAAAGAGAACAACTCCTCGTGGACATGGACTGAGGAACACCAAGTCTGGCCCCGAATTATCGTATTTAATATAATAATGGATGAAGTGAAAAATTGAGAAAAGCATCTCTGAAGGAGGGAAAAGGATTCACTCATGCTCCTCTTTCTTTCTGTTTACTAACATCACACATTAAACATAAAAAAATTTCCACTGCCTGCAAGCCTGGCTGGGGACCCAACTTGCCTATACGCATGCAAAAAAGACAGAATTCTGACTGCAGAAGGACATCACAATTAATACTTCATCAGAACAGTAAAGAAAGGAACCCCCTTCCCATCGCTCTTGCTGATGCTGCCCTTCAGATTTTCTCTGCACCCACCTCTGCACAGTGAGGTGGCCCAAGGACTGTCTGCTGTGAGCTCAGTGAGGCGGCAGGAAGCTGCAGCCAAACAGAAAGCGGCTCCAAAGCGAAACTGGCAAGCAACCTGCATGCATCAGGAGGCATGCTGCTGCCTTTGCTCGGTGGAAATAAGCCAGCAGACAGATGGACAGACACAGATGTAATTAAATGTGTGTGTGTAGCACACTACAGTGTAGTTTTCCACTGCAAAAACACCTTCCGTTGCAAAAGCACAACTTTGTTTCTCACATAGCCTCTCTTCATTTGGCAAATAAATCAGCCTTTACCCCCTCTAATACATAAAATGAATCAGGCCACATATGCTAGATACAGACTAGCAAGTGCTTCACACCAGCTCTTCAAAAAAACCTCTAGTAAGTGTTTTAAAACCCTCTAACACAACAACGCACAGCTATTCATAAAATGCTGCCTAGTCAATGCATATCATACGTATACCTTAAATGTGTATTACGTGTCCATCGGATCCCTAATTGCCTTTATTTCCCCTACCCTTGCACCAGTGCTGCCTGTTTCTAGTAGCAGCCTTTCATGCCTGTAAGAGTCACCTTTGGCCATTTCTTATCTACAGGGTTACCAGCAGCTGGAAAAAACAGGACCTCATTTTGTGGTTGAATGATAATTTCATTGGAAATTTGATATTTTTAGTTGTAAAATGAAATTCCAAGTCTCTCATGTTTTGTTTCCCATCTTATTAAGAGTGGCTTCTAAGTGGCATTATTCGATTACTTTTACCTGCAGAAAATGCACCGTAGTTATTCCTAAATCTGTGCTGGTTCTTACCAGCAGCCACACAGTTTCAGCGCAAGGACCAGCAAAATCACTGCACTCCTTGTGCACATCTCCCTCTAGTGGAAGAAAATACAGCAAGCCCATTTCTCCACGGAGACACAAATATCAAAAATAAGCAATAAAGAGGGCATGGTGCCCAGCTGTTCTGTCCACTCTCCGTCAGCTTTATCCACTCAAAAACAGTAACGGTGATCGAGGGAAATGCTAGCGTACTCTTTGTATTTTTAAACGTTTCTTCCATTGCTCTGCAGGGACTTATAACAATACAGTCTTGGAGGTTTAGTTTGTGAATTTAATGGTGCCGTTAAGAGAGGCGGAAAGGTGTCATATATTATGCCTCAAAAAGCTGCACCCTCAGAGGAAGACCAATGGACATTTTTCAGGTGTGGGTTTTGGATCCGTTCTGCTGCTACACAATACAAGTAAGGGCTGCTTTAGCACCCCAGGCATCACTGCTGGTGGAAGATGAAGTCAATGTGAGGGCAACGTGAACTGGACTGGTTTTACTGAAGGGTGAGAGATTTTGTAGCGGAATAACTGCACCAGCACAGCCCCACATCTGCAAGGAGTCGGGTGTAAAATCGTGAAGACTGTGAAGCACCAGAAAGCTGGGGCAGTGCTAAGCGCAGTAAAGCCTCGCTGGAGGAATCTGCGAAGACCACAAGCCTGATAAGCGCTTATCGCCACTCAGCCCCAGGCACCAGGCTGCGCCCATGGCTCCCCCCACAACATGGCAGCGGGCGGACATGACATGGCGCCCCGCCCCGCGGGGAGGGGACGGGACCGGGCTTCCGCCGGTTGCAGTTGCACGCCAACGGCTGCAACGGCCGAGCTGCAACGGTAAACGGTAAATAAACGGTAAACGGCAACGGCAGCAGCCCCCGCTTGCCGCCCGCCATGACGCGCTGGGCCCGCAAAGCCGCCGCCGAGGGGGGCAAGGCGCTGCCGGCCACCCCCTGGGAGGAGATGGCGGCGGCGGCTCCGGCGAGGAAGAGGAGGAGGAAGAAGGAGTACGCGGACCGCGACGTGAACGGGTTCGCTGCCCACCTCAGGAGGGCGGCGGCGGGCGGCGAGCAGCAGCAGCAGCAGCATGAGGAGGAGGAGAGGGGAGAGGAGGATGAGGAAGAGGAGGCGGCGGCCGCGAGGAAGGCGCTGCGGCGGGAGGGCCGGCGGCTGAGGCGGCAGGAGGCGAGGAGGAGCGCCATGGTGAGGGGGCGCCGCCGGTGCTGCCCCAGCGCGCAACTGGGGGCAGCGGGGGGAGACGCGCTGATAATAATCAATAAACAGCCACCAGTTGAAAAATAATAATAATAGCCGATACTAATCTTGCTTGGTGATGGGCGTCTGGTAGTTACTCTGTGGCACGCCGCAGCATCTCTCCTGTCCTACCCGTGTTGCTGCAGGGGGATGACCTGTTGGTACACCTGCCTCCTAACAACCCCCCTGACAAACTTATTTCATACTAGGGTAGCCTAAAACATCACTGCAGAGGTGCATTCAGTAGTGCCAATAAAGTTTCAGCCAGGAGAAATGGTGGCCTAGAGAAAATAGTGTGGGACATAAGCGATAATCAGATATTAACACCAAGTGATCTCTCTCATAAAGCTACCTATAAGTGCTGTTTTGCTCTGTGACATGTTTACGAAAATGCAATTTTTATTTTCAAAGGTATGTTTCCACTGTAGGGAACCCGGCCACGGTGTTGCTGATTGCCCAGCGGTGCTTGAAAGTCAAGATATGGGCACAGGGATCTGTTACCGGTGCGGGTCCACAGAACACGACATCAGCAAATGCAAGGCAAAGATCGATCCAGCTGCTGGTACGGTTCAGAAATTGTGTTTCTCAGAGTATACTTTAGTGTGAGTTTTCTGACCACTGTAATAAAAGGTTTCTGTTTTAGCAACTTAACCTTTCTGAAGATGTAAGTTAATATGTTTAAAGGAATACAACATTAAAATAACACTATTTAACAGCATTGTGTTCATACCGTAGCATAATATTATATTATGGTATAATATTGTAATTGTGATGTTTTCAGAGTTTTTAACTTGTATCGTAAACTGTTTGGAATTTTGCAGGGGCATTTCCGTATGCAAAATGTTTCATCTGTGGCGAGATGGGGCATCTGTCAAGGTCATGTCCAGATAATCCCAAAGGATTGTATGCTGAAGGTGAGTGCAGAAACTTAACTGCAAACAAAATGTATTTTTACCTTCTTACCCAACACAGAGCAAAGTAACATTGCAAATTAATGACGGTGTTACTGAAAGGAATTTCCAGATGTCTTTTACTCTTGGTGAGAGCAGATTAATTCTGGGGAACTCAGTGCTAATGTTCGTTATGTAGGGATTTCTATTTTGGTTAAACAAGGAGGTGAAGTGCAAAGTATGAGAACTTGCTTGTGCTTGCAATTTCAAGAGAAACAAAGAAACCATAGTATCCTGTGTGCATGTAGTCAATGAGTATTTAAATGTAAATACACCTAAGTATCTAGTAAAAAACATGCTGCTGGTCTGAGAAGGGACTTTATAACCTTTACTGCTTAACACTGTAAGAACAGAGAGAGGTGTTCACACAAAACAAGATCTGTTGTAGTTACACGTGGAAGTCATTTGTTTCTTGTATGTAGGAGGTGACATTGTAAAAGATTAAAGGAAAATTAAGAGTTTAAAAACAGGTCGTGGCTTCAAGACAGTCTTAGAAATGTATTCTGAGAAATGAATGTTGTGTGTATGCTGCTTGACCACCCAGCAGCTTGGAGTCTTGACAGCTGAGGATTGTTCACAGCAAAGGGCTCTCACATCATCATTTTACATGTCTTTAATGAGAAACATCATCTAGGCTTGAAGATTCATTTAGATTCTGCTCTGCCTGTTGTTTCGTTTTTGTTGGCACTAGCAAATACCGCTCTGTTTGCTGGAGTCTTCCAGTACAGATTTGAAGTCCTGCAGACTCGTAAGGGTGATTTTACAATACAGTTGGATCGGAAGAAAAGCATCTTTGAAGGCATTATACTTCTCATAATCCAGGCATTGAAACTGACTTCATATTTTATAGCTCAGTACCTGCTGTTGGGTTAAGTACTGCTCTGGAGCACCTGTTACTTTCAAAAGTTCCTTTGAATAATTGAATTAAAGCAGAATTATGTTGTTCTGTCTAAAAAAGAGACGGGTTACAGATGGATGTGTCTCTCTGTCAGAGACTGACAGTACGAGGAAGCTGTGCATGCAGGCTCCTAAAGCTGTCTGCTTGTCAGCTCCGCAGTGCCACGTGTAGGAATGCTGACCTGTCTGTAGGGACGTTTCTTTATCTTACACATCGGTTGTCACTTCAGAACAGCAAAACAAGATTTTTTAATGTACATGTAACAGTAAAAGAGCGATTCTGTATTATTTTGTTTTTCAAATGAGTAACAACCTTCTCTCTCTTTTAACAGGGGGCTGCTGCAAACTCTGTGGCTCTGTGGAGCACTTCAGAAAAGACTGTCCGGAGAACAAGAACTTAGGTGAGATGCAAGGGGCTGAATAGAGTGGAGTCTGAATGTGCAGTCATGTTTGTTTGCTGCTTTGCCTTGACTTTGGTCAGGAAGAAAAGGCTTTGAGAAGAGAATTTGCAGACAGCACAGATGACTTCCCTTTGGAAATGTGCCCTTATATTAAGGGATGTGTTAAGGGAAGGAGACATTAAGCTGCAGTGCAAAATACGAACATTCAGTTCAAAAAAAAATCTAGCTTTTGGGTTTCTGAAGGTAATGTGACCAAATGTGTGTGCGTAAGCAAGTATTTATGCTGCTGCTCATAGCACTAGCAGCCACAGAAGAAAATGACCAGAAGAGGTTTCTTCTTTTGTCGATTCTCATGAAGTGGTAGAACAGCACATAATGTCAGTTGCAGCGTGGTGATACTGGCAGCTGGCATGAGCTGCTTGTGCAGGCAGGTGTTTAAATTATAAACAACAGGAGAGTCAGAGGAGAGTGGAGGTCTGTCCTCCTGGGCTCACCAGCTGATATGTGGCTTCTTTGTGTTCTGTGATTTACCTGTGTGGGTGGAAAAATCTGTTAAAAATCTCCCTGGCTGATGAGCTCGGCTCTTTGAATAAAGTGTATGGTTTTATCTGAGCTCTCCCTTCAGGTAAGGCCATTGATAGAAAGCACTTTGAGTGATCTGCTCCCTTTTTCACTGTTAATTCCCTTTTTACCTCCTGACAAATCAGTTTGCACTAAATTCATCAGTACATGTTACACACTGTAATACTTCCATTATTAATGAATATATTGCAAAGGGAAGTACAATTTGCAGATCAGGCTATGGAATAATAGTATTTCCTTTTCCTAAATTATTAGAGACAGGAGAAATCTACTCCTGCGCTTCCATACATATTTATATTTATTTTATCTATCTTTTGTATAAAAGATTGTGCTAAGGAAGGAAAAACCAACAAACAAGGATTTGAAGAATGGCACTGTTGTTGGAGTGATGAAACATTATTTTTTGTGCTTTGTTTGAATGGCCTACGGAATTTTGGGGTTAATAATGTGTCATGAGCTTTTGTGTAATTGGTGAGAAATATTTATGGAGATGATAGAGGTATCTACAGGATCAGATACAAAAGAGCCACTGAAGTATACGTGATAGTGTAGGCATTGTATGAGAGAGCAGATGTAGCATTATAGATGTGTTCTGGTGTAATAGCTCACAAGAAGTGAGATTCAGTCTTAATTGGTCACAGAAGTTTCTGATAGGAAAATTAAATTTTTCACCGAACTTTCCCTCACAAATACCAAAGGTGAGCCAGCTGTTGGCATGGCAGCCTTGCGCTGGCAGCACTTATCAGCTGAAAGGGTGCAAAGCTGGTACGCAGGGGGACAGGAAAACAACCTGCAGAAGATGCTCGTCACTTGGGAGGTGCGGTCACTAAACGTGCCTGGTCCAGCCCCAAACTGCTGAAGATGTAACAGGTGGGGTTAGCGTGCCAAGGCCTGCATATAAATATATGAGACAGTTAATGAGAACTAACAAGTGCTAATTTGTAGAGCCACTGTCTTTTCGCAGACAAAGTATGAAAAACAAAAGGTGCAACTCTTTTTGCTCTCTGGCACTGGAATTACATGTGAAGCAGAACTGGATTTTTTTTCTGTCCATTTTTGGAGAAGCTTTATGTCCATCATGAAGATCAACAGATGCTGTTTAATTTCCATGGGGATATATTAGGCTTTACACTGACGTTTCAAAACTGGTATTGCTGGTTTAAAATGGTCAAATTAATTTGAACTGTGACATCATGGGTAAGAATTGTAGTATTCTTTGAAAGCAGTTTGTGCCATGCAGAGTGGTTTCAGATAAATTACAGAAAGGTAACTGATAGCTGGCAAAGAAGCTGAGGCACAAAAGTGTATTGTTTCTTCAAGTGGAGCTATTTGAGCCCCTCTAACATACAGAAGTTAATCCAAGTAAATGTTGATTTAACAGTGTGATATTCTTGGCGCTATTTGGTTTGTAGCTCTCAGGTAGTCATTCAGAAAAGAAACATGAGGGTGATGGAGCACTGGGACAGGCTGCCCAGGGAGGTTGTGGAGTCTCCTTCTCTGGAGATATTTGAGGCCCGTCTGGACACCTACCTGGGCAGCCTGCTCTGAGGAACCTGCTTTGGTAGAAGGGTTGGACCCGGTGATCTTTCGAGGTCCCTTCCAACCCCTCCAGTTCTGTGATTCTGTGATGTGTTGGTGACCAGTGTTTTCTCTAGGACAGGGAACTTAACTGGTCAAAATATCACTTAAATGGCAAAAGGATGGTGTTTATTAAATGCAGGGATATAAGACAAGAAGAGTAGATTATCTTCTATTGTGGCTCTTCAAGCATGTTTTTTTCAAGATCTTTCCTTTTTATCCAGGGGTGACTGACATATCCTGAAATCTTCATTGCATGAGTAATTAGGACTTACAGGAGAGTTAGTGTATCTTCTGCATACACTCTGGATGTTTTTTTGGACAGTCAAGTAGCAAAAAATGCTTTCTGATGATTTCTAAAGATGGGAAATTGGTGTGGGTGAAGAAATGGAGTTTACAAAACACAAATTTAAAAGAAGAAGAGTTGTGTAAAGGAGCTAGCTTGAGACCCAGAAGGAAACTGACAGGCCCTTGTGGGCCAACTCTTCCCCAAATGTGAAAGTTTGATCTGATGCTGCTGCTTAGCCTCTCCGTAACCTCTTGTCTCCTGCTCCACAGATCAGGTTACTGTTGGGCGATGGGCCACTGGAATGAGTGCTGATTATGAAGAAGTTACAGAAACACCAAAGCCGCAAATACCCAAAGTGAAAGCACCGAAGGTTGTTAATTTCTGAAGGCCTCTGTTGGATGCTAAGCCACAGCTACGGCTTCACTTCAGAGTGTGACTGCTAGAGTGGACTGAACTGCAGGTTCCAGAAAATCGAGTGGACTGTTGCTGCTGAAGTTGTGTCCCTGATTTTTCAGTTTGCCTCCCAGACTCATCTAGCTTACTGAAAAACTGGGAACAGCAGAAATGCAGCAAGCGGGTATTTCATTTTTATATATTTTTGCAGAAATACAGCTTTCTGTCTGATTCACATTCCCGCGCATGGCTAGTTCTCTGAAGGGGGAACTCTTGAGGAGGGAAATTGGTTTCCTCTCATAACACAAATCTGGTTGCAGTAACCACACATGGCACCTGCCCTGTATCACACGGGTTTATGACCGGTGGATCCAGCTGGTCAGGAGGGTTAACTAACGAGTGCTGCTGCTGTCGGGTATGAATACAGTTGTGCTGATCTTGAGAGTCTTTCTGCATTTCTCTGAAAGTGATTGTGGGTATGTTCTAACCACTCTTGTTGGGTTCTAGTGTGCCTTCTAGGAAGTGATTTTGTGCTCTGCATGCACACATGTGACTTGTCTTACAGCAAAGTTATCGGGTAAGCCCTACAGAGCTGTGCGAGTCCTGCCTTCTGTCTGGAGAGCTTAGGGGTGCAGTTCCTTCTGTTCGTGGTAGATCAGCTCAGGATGGATGTGCATTGATCTGATAGTTGATGTGTGTTTAATTATCTGAGCACTTCTTCACTAACAAGCTGAATCATGCCCTTCCTCTGATACCCATCATGAAATACACCTGAAAATAGTTGGAGAGCAAGTGAGCAGCTTGCTTAGTTTGTTTACTTTTTTATGGAAAGGGTTCAGAAATCTTGCTCTTCAGTATTTCTGATCCTTTGGGTTTTACTCTTTGTTTTATTTAAAAATGCTTGCCTAATGGCAGATTTATTTTTAAATGAAAGTGCAGCCTGCACTTGGAAAAACTGGTACTTGTAACAAAAGTCACTCAAGCCAACGGAGAATGGAGTGCCTGCAGCAACTCTCAAAATACTCTCCTGATTCATCCTGTGCAGTCAACAGTGGTAGACTTTTACTTGTGTCTAATTACCTGATCTAAGATGAGAAGTTAACCCCGAGCCCATCTCACGTGCTGCTTTTCACTGTGAGGCAGTGTTGTGTCGCAGCGCTGGCAGGTGCTGTGTGGGATCTCTGTGCATCGCCCCTGCACTGTGCAGCGTGGGCTCAGTGCCCGCACCGCTGGGCTTCCTCGTGCTGCACTTCTGCAGCGCTGCCCCAGGACAGATGCAGCACTTTGGTGCTCCAGAAGTCTTAAAAGTGCCTTCTAACAGCTTCAGCTGTCATGACATAGTGATGAGCAACAGTCTTTGAGGGAAAGCTAGCTGCTAATAAAGCTGTTGCTTAAGAATCGATTTGTCCTTTAAATAAATGTTCTAACAGCCCGTACAGTGCGCTGTCAAGAATGTGAAAGTAACAGCAAACTTGAGCTCAGAGCAGGTTTTCAAGATTCTTAGCACCAAGCACTGAAGCTACGGGTTTGGGATTTACATTTCTTAAAGCAAGAACTAAACAAAACACAAACAAAAGGAATTTAATTGTCTCAATACATGTTTTGTATATGCCCTGTTTTGTTTTAAATAAAATGCTGGTAAAGAATACCTTAGGTAGAGGTCTTGTTCTAGGCTTCCCGGTTCTGCTTTGGGTTTAACGGCAGGTAACAGCATATGCATACTCCATTTATAATAATCAGAGCACCCACTTAAATGGGCAAGAGGGGGGGACTTGGATGAAATAAAGGATTAATTACCAAGTTTTAATTAACTTTGATTGAAACTCAAAGCTGCAACAGACATTCCATCTTAAAAGGTGTTTCCCTTCCTAGTATATGGAAGGAAGATTAAAAGGAAGACTTTTTTACCAGGAAGACTAAAGGGCAGTTGTGGCAATGGAAGCCATGTATGGAGCTGTGGATTAACCTTTGAGTTTTGGGTTTCATAAGATGGAACACAAAATGAGGTGCTGAAATACTTGTGCTCCACTGTATAACAGGCTGAGGTCAGGCCCTCCCCAGCCGCTTTACTCAGGGGAATGTGTTCCCTGCACATACACAGAGCTGAACGTTAGGTGTCTCTGCTGGCTAAAAAATGGGACTGCAAAGACTTCCCTGCCTGCTCCAGGGCTTCTGTCCGCACGCAGCGAGCAGCAGCACGGCAGAGCGCTGAGCCGTGCAGCACGCACAGGGGACAACCCTGCTGCTCCAGCCACCCCAGGAGGGGGAAGGAGCCTGCCCTGCTCAGGCCTCAGCAGCCTTCGTGCTGGGGACGGGGCTGCCCTGAGCCCGCAGCCCTCCCTTGCTGGATGCATCTTACCCACATTGTAATAATCGTGATCCAAAATAAGGGTCTGCATCCAGAGGGTCATCTTCAGAGCCAGAGATCCTTCCCCAGTTTGCTTGTTCTATCACTAGTGCAAACGTTTCTCCGTGTTGTAGGGCGTATAGTGCCTGGCATCACCACGAGGTAACAGAAGATGCCCTAATTTTGCTCACTCTTTGTTTCAGTGCAACGCCGTACCCAGGTGGAGTGCCCCGCTGAGGGGCCGGCCGACCCTGCTAATGCACATAAGAGCTTCGAGGGCAAGAACAGGTGCCTCTTGCAGTGCAGGTAGTTGATGTCATGCAAAATTTGCAGGTATATCGTAACCCACAGATCAGCAACAAAAGCTTTGATTTGGTTACAGGTTAAACTGAAGATGTAATTTACTTAAGTGGGACCTGGATGAGATGCTTAGAGCTCTCATTCTACCAATTATCAGACTTCAGAGAGATAAACGGCACAGCTACGGTTCACGTGTTTTGATCCTCTTAACCCACCCCTCCATTCACGTTACGATTTAACTGCAGGTGATCTTACAGGCTTTTTGAGCAAGGGACTTTTGCATGGAAAAAAATTAAAACAGAAAACAACAGACACACCACAATAAAACCTCTGAAACTATTCTCCCTTTTTATGTATGAGGGAATGTATCTAAGACTATTCCCTCTCTACAAGAATTGGCTGCCAGCGGAGCAGTCTGGTTTAGAACTGGGGGTCACAGCACTTGTGGAGGAGGCCAGCCAGCCCCCCATCATCACCACAAACCCGTCTGCCTGGAGCCAGGTGTGAGAAACACCTCAAATAATTTTCTTCACATAGACTCTTTCTTCTGTGAAGCTATTTAATTCGTGATTGCAGTACCGGGCATCCTGTCAATCAGGAGCACATTTTAGTAAAATTATAACCTTTATTCCCTACTACCTGATGCCTGATCACCTCCCCTGTTTCCTCAGTGGCAGAGTACTACTGGTTCACAAGCTACTTGACACTCCTCTATACCATGTGTCTACCTCTATACCTCTGTGTATACCTCTATATGTACAATTTTCCTTTTTTTCAACCCTTTAATTTCTCCTTTCTTACGTTTTGAGAACCTGTGATCTTTGTTTTAGTGTTCCCACACTGCTCATCCTGTTTGCCTCGAGCTTCCGCCTTATTTTGGAGCAGTGAGGCCTCCTACTGTCCACTTACCTATTTAGCATTTCTCCTTACTATGACTGCACAACTACATTGGAATACAGAAAAGTAATTCTCTACTGCAAAAACACAACTTAGTTTCTCACAATTCCCCCCCTCTTCTTTTCTTACCCCTATTGTTGTTTTTGCAGCTCTTCACATACTACTGCATTTTTGAGTTTTTCCAACATAAAGGTGCAATATTCTTTGGCTGTCAGGGGGGATGACCGATATACAATGCCATTATTATTACGATACCAACAAACAGTTGTTTGAGCCAATTCTATTCAGGTAATCACGAAATTAGTTTCTCCAAAATGTTTCTAAATCCCCAGGAATTGTCATCTTGAGTTACTCTATGTAGTTTTATCAGTTTTAACCTTAAAAGTTGGAACTTGGCACAGTCCGTCCCCCTCAGGCTGCAGTTTCAGCTCTCTCCATGTTTGCATCAGATCCCAGTCTCCTGCTCGGAATGGATGGATCGGGGCTTACAAGGGTGGGGTTTGAGCTAACAGTCCCCGGGCCCTGAGAGATGACAAAGAAGATGACAGCCCGAGTATATCGCTCTTAAGAAAAGCATCTTTTGTCTCAAATTGAGGTAATTCATTCCCTTTGTCCATGGACAGCAATCCAAATAATATTTCATACGGTGAAACTCCCACATCTGTTCTTGGTGCAGTTTGAATTTGGAGAAGTGCCAAAGGTCAGCATTTCGTCTGGGGAAGCCGAATTTCCAGAACTTTGTCCATTGCTGCTTACTGTCTGATCCTCTCCAGAAGAGGAAGGATGCCAAGGAGTGTGAAATTGCCACTTAATTCCTAGAGTCCGCGTTAGCCCTCGCAATATTTCTGGCATAAAGTGATTTCCTTGGTCAGAGTCAGTATTTTCAACAATTCCATACCTGGAAGTTATCTGTTCTGGAATTACTGTACTTACTGTGTTCGCAGTAGCAGATACTGAAGGGAAAGCTTCCACCCACCCTGACAAATGATCGACCAAGACTAACAAGTATTTAAATCTACCTACTCCAAGGAGCTCAGTAAGATCTACCTGTACATTTTGGAAGCATTGAATTCCTGGTTCTCACCCCCCATTGGGCTGACTGCGGATAATTTTCCTATTTACCTTTTGACATACAAATCCTGTGCATTTGTTCAGCCAGAGTATATATTATATATATAAATTCCTACACTTACCTCTTTCCAAAGCACCGCGTCACACGTTGCTTGAATTCCCCAATGACCCTCCTGATGTCAAACAGGCAATATTTGCCTCATTAGCACTTTATTCAGCATTTCTCTCCCATCAGGGAGAGAATCTGTTTTCCTTTGGACTTTTTGACTCCTAATTCCTTAAGAACCTCTTTCTCTTAAAACTTTTGCTTCATTTTAGTTTTGGGTAGGGGTAGCTCAACAGTTCCCTGAATCCTCTCTGGATTTATTTCTCATTCCCCCTCAAACACTAGGTGCCCTAAGTACTTGACTTCTCCTTCTATGTATTGTAATTTATTTTCCAATACTCCCAAGCCCTGTTTTCCCAGAAAGTCGAATAGCTTGTTAGTGGCTTCCTTCACAGCTGTTTTCTCCTGTCCTAACAATAAAAGATCATACACATATTGTAACAGTAGCACCCCCCCTGGAGGTTGGAATTACTCCAAAATTTGTTCTAGAACTTGCCCAAATAAATTGGTGGCCCTGTAAGCCCCTGAGGTAAAATTGTCCATCTGCATTGCTGCTTCCACCACATTTCAGGGTCTTTCCACTCACAGGCAAATATATCTTTGCTCTCAGGGTCTGAGAGCACCCCATTAATAACACCATTATTCCAGTCTAACAATTTACTATTTGAATGCCCAGTTTCATTATCAAATCCTTTCCCAACAAGTTAGTCCCTGCCTCGGGCACATACAATAATTGCCCAGTGATCGTTCTGTCCCTAGTCTCAGCTCGGTGTCCCCAAAAAGTGGCACTGTTATCCCAGCCCCTTCTACCCCATCACATTCTCCAAACGGCTCTCTTTAGGCACAATCCCGGGGTCCCCACCCCCACCTTGCTGACTCTTGCATCCCTTAATCCCCAGCTCTTCCCGACGTGCTGCTGTGGACTTTACCACCCACAGGGTACCACACGCCCTCACCTAGGATGAGGACAGAGGTGGGGCGTGCTGCCGAGCACCTCACCTCACCTCACCGTGCTCGGGGTACCGTACACCCAAGGGCCCAAACCCCCAAGACTCTCTTTCACTCCTCTCCTCTCTCTTTCACTTCATCCCTCTCCAGCCGAGGGGACTTTGTTCATCCCCTTGCAGGACCTCCGAGCCTCATGAATTGGGACTTCACATTCGCTCTGCACTAAAAGTGTGTCTCATTCACGCTCACCCTCATTCACACCAGAGTCTCCCCGAGCGCAACCCAAGGCAAGATACAGTAAAGTTTCCCTTATCTTGGTCCGTGCATGGCTTCCTGGTGTGGGGTATCAGCAGTAATCCCCGTGCCTGTTCCCGATCTGGGCTGGTCTATCTCTGGGCTGTGTCTGTGTATGTCAGTGCTGGCTTCCCTTCTCCCCAGAGTTTCGCAGAGCCTGTCTTCAGATTAACAGCCTCGGTCCTTTGCTGGCTGTACCAAGACCACCCACCACCCACAACGGGACTGCTGAAATCAGCGGGGTGCACCTTCCTGTCTGTGGTGGTGAGAAATCTTCAGCAGGTGACAAGATCCCGGACAATCCCCAACATTGTGAGCAACATCTCACATAATTTTCTTCAGACAGGATCTTCTGTGAAGCTATTCTATTTGCCATTGCCATTGCGAATAAAATAGCTTCACAGAAGATCCCGTCTGAAGAAAATCATGCGAGATGTTTCTCACACAGGTCTGAACCTCTTCCAGAGAGAGTGTAATAAAAATCATGATCGATGTGTAACCTGAAAAGCCATAATTTATTGAAAATCACAGATAAGCTACAAGCATTGACACATAAACATTTGCAAACACTAATTTAATTTAGGGTATGATAGGTTTACATACAATGCATGTGCAAGAACCTAGACAAATCGGCCAGGGCACTGGATAAGCTACTTAGTAGTACTTAGAGTACTTAGAGCACGTTCTCTGCAATCTAGACAGATGAGAGTTTACTGATTTAAAGCTGACTGGGTGCCACTAGGTTCAATACAGCAGTGTAATAATGAAAATGAAATAGTCTTATAAGCTGCAGTTCTAAGTTCTGTTGGGCCAATCAAAATTCATTAATGCATTCAAGTGCAGACTCTGTGCCTTAATCTTTTTTAGATTAAAAACTTGAATTTAGAGCATAAGGCCTAACCTTAATTTGATACAAAATCCTCCTGCTAGATATCCTCTGGTTCAAGCCCAGTATCAGCTGCATGACCCGAAGTAATTAAGATGTAGAAGGATGATCAACGCGCATGCAAGAATTTAAACCAGAATTGCTTGATAATCTTTAGCGCTCTCCAGAAATTTGTTTTTAACTTCAGCACTTGCTGCCTTTCTGCTCCAAGAACTTTATACACTCCAAAGCAGCGTCTTCAATGGAGTTTGATGAACCAGTAAGATTTGCAGCTAAGTAGGGCATAACACCTGATGTCATTTGATTGAAGTAACACACCTGTTTAAATATAAATAAAAAAATAAAAACCCTCTGGACTGCAATAGTTGGTCTTTTTTTTTTTTTCCAGACCCTAGCTGAGTATCAAAGTTTTTATGGAGAAGCACAGAAACGCATAGTACTTTTAGGCAGTAGAAACTGAAGGCATAAATTAGCAAAAACAAAGTCTTTTTTATCGGCCTCTGAGGATCTTAGTGTCTGTCCTCACTACCGGCAGGGCCTCAAGCATATAGGTGAATGTACACACCAATGCAGCAAGAAACATTGCATAATTTGTAAAATATATCATAGAACCATATAATGTCCTGAGCTGGAAGGGCCCCAGAAGGATCAATGGGTATGACTCCTATAGGTGTGCTTTATGAACAAAGCTGTTGTCTGAAAAAAGAATCCCAGCCATTGATAGATGCTGCTTTCAGACACGCATTTTCTTAAATTTAGAAGTTATATTTTCCCCTGGAAAAGTACAGAAGAGAGGGACACTGCCATTCATCCAGGAATGGCATTCAGATTGCATAATTTCTAACATATAAAACCAAGTATTTAATCTGAACTCATTCTTTGGGATTTGTCTGAAGGCAGACAGGCACCAACAGACACCATGCCTTCTAGATTATTTTAGGACTGAATGAATTACCCTCCAGAAGTCCTAGTCCCTCTTTAGCACTGAGTTTAACTTCATTCCTAACCTTCAGATTGGCCAAAGGTGAGCAAAACAAATTCCACTTTGTGGAATAAAGAACATCTTTCCTAACCAAGCTGAAGTCTGGGGAAACCGACTCATTTATTTTGTTGCATTTCTGCTGTTCTAGATTGCCAGTGCAAATGAGATGACATGCACACGTAAAAGAAGGCACAGCCGAGGCCTGCAGGGCAACTCACCGTACAGGAGCTGTCACTGTCACTGTAGATCTGGAATCCTGCGCAAAGGATTTCACTTCTGCAGTATTCTGGGGAAGGCGGCTTAGACGTGAGGGTAACTGACTTCACAGCTACTACGTAGGGTTCACTGCAGTGCAAAGGGAAGAATCAAACTTCTATTTTAACAAGATATTAAAAAAATGCATGTAAAGGGCTAGAAGAACAGAGTATGAATTTTTTCTTTGAGAAGCATAAATAGCTATACCAAAGATGCCATTTTTATACAAAGGCAAATATGCCTCTGTATTTTGAAGGCTCATTAAAAGGCTCAGGTTCTCCTGAGTCTCATTAAGGCTTTGTCACAGACTCCAATCAAGAAGACTTCTGTGGAAAGCCACAGAACCACCACTCACATACAACACCCCCTTTCTTTTTTTCATTTTTCTTTTTTTTTTTTTTTTCATTTATTCAGCTCTCCAGGAACCAAGTTCACAGGAACAGGGCCTAGGAGCAACCCTTACTAAGGGGATGTGGAGTATGGCCCCAGCAGAGGTAAACATGATCCAAGTCCCAGATGTGTGGGGGGAAAAAAAGCACAGCACAGAACACTACTTACAAGCAATGTTCTGTTAACATAAAGAATTACTAAATATAACAAAATAAAGTGGGAATAAAGAATGGTAAGCACAAAGTAGACCAAATGGCCCCATTTATCCATGTTTCATTATGCAAGAACAAAGGGAAATCTAATGAAAAAGAAAAATCAATGTACATTAAACCAATCAACTGAATTTTTAAACCATGTTCAGCAGCAGTGTTTACTGATACAATAAATGCATCACGCTGAGGTTTCAAGAAATGCCAAACATTTCATTGAGAAAAATTCTCCAGAATTGCATTAAATAGGACTACAGAGTCACTTAAAGAAACTCCTAATCATGTGCTTCAGCACTCTGGCAGGGCCTACAGGATATGTTTTTTTCCAAATTTCCTGTTTGGAATACTGACCCTTTTTCTCTCAGGATGGACCATTCCTGAAGAGTCACTATCAAAGAAGCAACACAGGACTATGCTCCAAATCTGTGATGCTCTCAATTCACTTCATTGCTTCTTCCATTTTCAAAATAAATCTCATTGTGCAGACTCAGGCATCAACAGATATTTTAAATCAGCTACCAATCCAATTTCTTAAAAAAACAAATGACGTTTTTGTCACCAAACAACAGGCATGATAGAGGTCAGCAGTAATCAAAACCGTGGCTCCAAAGAACTCACAGTTCAACTTGAAATGGTATGCTCACCTAGGCTTACACGGTTGCCTTTGAGACACAAGAACCACAAAGTCACGGGGTTTATGGCCAGTCATGGGTGGAGACGTAACATAATATATCTTCTCATCTTCATTCACAGCCTGTAGGACCTCGCAAGTTCTGCAAGTACATTTAATACACACACGCTGGAACTGTCACATTCAATGGCATCTCTTATCAAAAGCACAGTACCAACATATATTCCAGCCTCTCACATACTACCCATTTCTACTTGGAATGACGTTAGCTTGCATGACATAATACCTGCTGATTGACCAAACACTGTCCATCTGACATGCCAATGGTGCAATAGTCAGAAAACATTAGAAAAATTTTATTCAAGGTTGTGTTCTGCTGTGTTCAGAAGGTGCCACCCAGTAGGACATACTCTTTCACTCTCTTGGAAGTACTGATCACTATCTCTTAGTTCTCAATACTGAAAAAAAAAAAAACACCTCAGCATTATCCTTTGCACATCTTCTACTGCCTTAGCAATGAACACTGCTAAGTTTGTATTCGGTTTTAACTAGTAAATTGGGCTTCATGGTAGTCATAAGGCATCTGAGATTTTGGCTTTAGATATGGAAAAGCAACACAACATTTGTTCAGATTTCACATTTTAAGCTTTAAATGAAGATGTTAATTCTTAAATATTCTCGGGTCTCCACTCACTTTCTAATAAAAATCTTTCAAGACAGAATAACTAATTGAAAAAGTTTCTATGTCAAGAAAATATTCACCTAATCAAACTGGTATCATATCAATTCCCTCGTCTCTAGTCATTATTCTACACCATGTAAGGTAGATTAAAAAATGCCTTTTACAGCTAGTCTGAAACCCATTCCAATTTAGACACACTTTATAAGATGTAATTTTTCATAAAAAGTGAATTTTGAAGATCCCCATTTCTTGATTTCTCACTTTGACTGCATGGTGAAGCTGGGAATCAGCATCCTAAACAGCACAAACATAAATGAGTCCACAGCTTTGCCTTACTTCTTACAGACAGTGTTCACCATTTTTCCACCTCAAGTTATACACAACCTACTCAAGTTAACCCTTTTAAGAAACACAGGTTTAGGCATGGAATTTTGTTCATTTTAGTAAAGGGTAACCCCTGTCCCATCTCTTTTGACAGTCCAGAGCAACCCTGTTGAGAAATTAATTTATTTTATTTTATTTTTGAGAGAAAAAAACAATCTATACTTTGACTAATGAACCTTTAATGTCAACTCCGTACAGCAATCTCTTCTTAATTAGGTGGAAAAGTGTCAACATCTCAAAAAATATTTTTCTCGGAAAAGGTTAGTTGTCAGTGGATTAGAATAGTCTTAAATAAAGCTAAATTCTTACAAGAAATGTTTGTCCCATTGTTGACGACGTGTGAAGTCAGATAAAAGGGAGAAAGCTAGATGTGATGGTATCTTCACTTGCATTTCTACTTTGAGTGACAAGACATCACCCTCCTCATGAGTCCATATTTTTATCTGGAAAAGTGAACAACATATTAAAAACAAAGGGTGACTGCTATAAATATTTTAGCACTTTTAAATGTTGCACATTTAGGACTTAAGCAGATTTTCTCAGCTACATATGAAACTGTATCTGACAGATGAAAGGCAGGTAAGTATTCAAGATTTACATTAAAATACAGCACAACACAAAATCAAATATACCGGTAGCACAGTGAGACCACACAGTTTTAATTGCATCAGGTTAGGGCTAACTGAATTACCTTCTAAGTGGGAATGAATGATCCAAACCCCTTTTTCACACTTTGTGTATATGATCTACAAATACCTTAAGTACGGCAAGTGCCTTAGAAAAAATAGTTATTTCAGTGGATTTTTCTTCTGTTAGGACCATGTAGACAGCACCGCTTTCATACACAACAGCAGATCCACTTAGGAATGAAGGAAAACACTTATTCTTGGCCTTGCCATATATATAGAAAGTCTCCTCACAGAGGTCTAAGTCTCCTTAGAGTCCAAAAGCTAAGGGGACAACCTTGGGACCTCATGCAATACTTTTGTGAATTTGACATCAGGACCAGTGACGGGAGATTGGACTTTTTAAATGTAGGCAAGCACTGGTCCTGAATTCTACCATTGCCTTGAGTCATTACAAAAATAAGGCATAAGTACAGGAGAGTAAGAGAAGGTAACATACAACATTTAGGAAGGAATGAAGAAACTTTTTAGGTAGGTTTTTCTGATGGAGTGGTGATGGTTACTTAAAGCTTTCCAGAAATTATAAACTTCAGAGTAGAAATCACTGGATGGGGCGCTGGTGGGCAGCAGCAAGATGGGGTGGTGCCACACAAGATGAGCTGAACATCCCTGCAATATGTATGAGGCAACACGGGCGTCAGCAAAAAAAAAACGAAGCACTGGGATTTTGTTTGAAAGGAGGACCTGGGGAACTCTAGAGTGGTAAGCCTCACCTCTGTGCCTGGAAAGGTCATGGAATGAATCCTCCTGGAAGCCATGTCCAGGCACACGCAGGACAAGGAGGTGATCCAAGACAGCCAGCATGGCTTCACCAAGGGGAAATCCTGCCTGACAATCTGGTGGCCTCCTGTGATGGAGTGACTGCATTAATTGACAAGGGAAGACCGACCTATGTCATCTACCTGGTCTTCTGTAAAGTTTCTGACATAGTTCCACAAGACATCCTAATCCTAATCTCTAATTTGGAGAGATACAGATTTGATGGGTGGACCATCCAGTGGATAAGGAATTGGCCTGATGGCCAAGAGAGTGGTGGTCCATGGTTCCATGTCCAGGTGGAGGCTGGTGATGAGTGGAGTCCTTCAGGGGCCTGTCTTGGGACCAGCGCTTTTCAGTATCTTCATCAGTGACACAGGTGATGGGATTGAGTGCACTCTCAGCACGTCTGCAGATGACACCAAGCTGAGTGGTGCAGTTGATACCAAAGAAGGAAGGGATGCCACCAAAAGGACCTGGACAGGCTGGAGAAGTGGGCCCATGTGAACTGAAGGAGGTTCAACAAGTCCAAGTGCAAGGTGCTGCACCTGGGTCAGGACAATCCCAGACATGAGCACAGACTGGGAGAAGAACTCACTGAGAGCAGCCCTGCAGAGAAGGACTTGGGGGTTCTGCTGGATGAAAAGCTCGACATGAGTCAGCAGTATGTGCTTGCAGCCCAGAAAGCCAACTGTGGCCTGGGCTGCATCAGCGGAGGAGATGTGGACCTCTTAGACTGAGTCCATAGAGGGCTACTAAGATGATCAGAGGGCTGGAGCACCTCTCCGGTGGAAAAAGTCTGAGAGAGCTGGGGACATTCAGCTTGGAGAAGAGCAGGCTCTGGCAGACCTAATTGTGACCTTTCAGTACTTAAAGGGATCTTATAAAAAGGATGGAGAAGGATTCTTTACCCGGGTAGATAATGACAGGACAAGGGGGAATCGTCTTGAACTAAAAGAGGATCGATTTAGATTAGACATTAGGAAATTCTTCACTGTAAGGGTAGTGAAGCACTGGAGCATCTTGCCCAGAGAAGCTGTGGATGCCCCATCCCTGGCAGTGCTCAAGGCCAGGCTGGATGGGGCCTTGGCCAGCCTGATCTAGTGGGTGGCATCCAGGCCTATGGCAGGGGGTTAGAACTAGGTGATCTTCCAGGTCCCTTCCAACCCGAGTCATTCTATGATTCTCATATTCCGAAAATTTAATCAGATGTGTTAATTTTCTTCTCAAATAAAACTATAAAGTTTTAACAGATTTTCATTTCTAAGTAATAAAAAATTCATAAGCTTCTTTATCTCTGCTGCTCTTTCTCATTATACCAAAAAAAAACAAAAAACAAAAAACAGTCTTTTGGTTTACTGAACATTTATAAAACAACACAGATTTTGTATTTTTACGTATTTTCATGTTTTGGGACAGGGAGAAAAATATATATAATATAATCCAGCAAGCATCTTCCTGAATTAAAGTTTTGGTGGAAAACAAAAGTCCAACCTCTCCAGAAACCAGCTGCAGGAAACATAGATCAATAATCCTATAAGGCATAGAAGAGAAATCATGTTCTCTTCGGAGTCTTCTGGACTTCAAAATCACAAAATAAACTAGGAGGTGCAGCTTTTAAAACACCTTTCAATACAGTGAATACTGGCAAGACTAGGTTATTGTATAGGCCTAGAAGTCTTGTGGTTATGTGTCAAAGGGCTCACAGTACCTCCTACTTTCAAAGCCTTTCAATCAGCTTGGGATCACTCCAGGGAAAGGGGAACAAATCCTCATCCTGCAGAGAAGCACATGCTGCTTTGCACAGCCTACCTAATAGAATACTTCAACCCAAAATATAGTTCAGTCTTTGACAACCTTGTTTCTGATAGTACGACTGTCTTCATGCAGAGCACTGATCAGCAGTACTACTTATTTTTACTGTTGTTTTTTTTTTTATCCTCTTCCCCAGAGAATATTTTGTGGACACCAAAGACTTTGTCTGACTGGAGACACTGTTTTGTTTTTTTATCAGAGAAACCTAAGCAATTGATCTGTGCCTGTGCCACTGCACACCCTAAGCAAAAGGATCAAGACACATGACCTAGTTTGCAGTGAGTCAGCAGTGCAGAGAACAGAAGACAGGTATGACTGGGGCCTGCAGTGCTTCAGGAAACATGTTGAAATGTGCTAAGCAAGATTTGGTTTCTTAAGTGTGGTGTAACTGCCTGAAGTAACCAGGAAAATAAAACTAACATTCACATTTTTAAGGAAAAGGTACAGCATTGAAGAGGCTTTCAGGGTAGGGCATAGCTGCATTATCTGAGCGATCCCTAGGCTCCCAACCTTAGATGCTATCGCGCTGGGGAAACTTGGTGTGCTAGCCCTAAGGAACAGCACGGAGCGGAGAGTGGAGTGGAGACACCACGGCTAGGCTCTGTAATCAGGTGGGACCTCGATTGTTCTTGTGCACAAAGCTGCACTTTTTGCCACCCTGAGCCAAAGACCTGTCATGTTTTGACAAATGCTGTACCCTGGTGTACTTTTTGCTCATTATAATATTATTATAATACCAAAACACACCTCCATCCCAAAAGCTACCCGCCTCCAAGGTGCGACCACCCCTCACTGAGCATGCACTCTGAATTTCTCAGAGCCTATTACTTTAAACGGAGACGGGAAAACTTTACACCAATCATAACTAAGATATGCTTGACTAGAGCCACTCAAACTCCACCTAAAAGATAGAAAATATAAATTGGCCCCAGAGAGAGGGGATGTTAGGGAAGATACCACCGTCAGGGGAGATACCATCCCGAGGACATACAACATCCTTAGGACCTCCTGACTCCTGGGATCAGTCAACAGGCTGAGCCTCTCTTCCCCCCCCATTGGGACGCCTTTGGGTGAGATCTGAATACTTGCTTATAAATCTCTATAGAGTCTTTGATCCTTTTAACGCGTTTATTTCTAGGCTGCGCACCTGTAACACCTGTGACACCTGTAACACACCTGTAACACCTGTAACATCTGTAACACCTACAACACCTATAACACCTGTGTATTTCGTGCATACTAGCTTGCTTTTGCAGACAGTCACTATCACTGGCAATCCAAAAGAACCTGATTATCTGTTGCTGTAATAAACCATACTTGATTGCACTGTGATAGCTCTCATTAAGTGCAACTAGGGTGAGGGTGGTTATCTGTGATAGTTCAGTGTTCTGAATCCAACCAGACCCCCAGACGGTTAATGTGTTTTTGGTGAATGTCCGACTGGTTCAGTACTCTGAATCCGACCGGGCCCGTAACGGTTAATCAGCTACACCCCTTAACGCAACATTAAGAGAGACTTGCTAGTGTCAAGGTTTACAGAAGTGACAGAATTGAGCATGGAACTGGGGCAAGTGACCAAGCCAACATTCGCTAAGACACTAAATTTCATTACCTGAAGTTGCAAGAAGCCATTCTTGGAGCTGCCTCTCTATCATTATTCAGCGACTCGAACACACATCTAACCTTGACTGGAGGAGCTGTGAAGTCCAAGATTGGTTTTACTCACATTTCCTTCTCCAAAGGACAAATCTCATCCCACCTAGTGGGTTAACTTGGAGGTAATCACAAATACATACGGGGACAAGAATAACCTCTGCCTGCTGCTGACATCCACACCATGTCAGCAGGTTCCATTTTGCCTGCAAGTAGATGCTAAGGGGAAAAATAAGGCTTATCATGGAATCAGAGGTACGCCACAATCAAAGTGGCCTATATCCAGAAGTAGGATTTGCTATAACCAGTCACTGCATACATCATTACAGAAAAAGAAATGGTGCTGTGCTACCCTGGATGCTTGCCACTTCTCTAAGGATTATGTAATTATTGGCAATGTCAGGCTATGCAGAAAGGTCCAGCAGAATGGGAATGGATGGCTGCTCTCTGCCCACCGACAGCATCATCATGAGTTGCATCTTACATCCTGCCTAAGCCAAGATTTTGTTGGCTTTAAGGTACCTACTTCAATTAGATTAACAAACAGCTAGAAGAAGTTGCTCAAGATCTTCCATCAGAAAAGAGCTGACTTAGAGAAAGATCTTATCATTAGGACTATTTCAAGGTATCAAAAATGGAGAAAGTTACAAATTGAAACAGTATTAATAATACTGGAGGTTAGCTGGTGGCTTACCGAAAGAAACCACATCATCACATCATGCTGTTCCAAATGTCATCCAGAATGTGCATGGGTGTGGTTTTTTGTATAAAGCAATTTTGTCACAACATTTGTTGTCGTTCCTATTACACATCTCAAGCATTTAGAATTGAGAAAGAAATCGAGATTGAGGCAATTCCAGTGGAGGCAGAAAGAAAGTTTTACACGCATAACAATAATGCTCTACCAGAGGTTTGAAAATAATGTTAAATGTTTCAATCTGACTGTTCAAGCTTACTTTCTGAACCATGAGTGCTATCTGTCATTTACTTGGCACAGCTACTGAAAGCTTTTAACCACTGGAACAGCCCACACATGGAACTAGCAGACTTGCCTTCACTGAAATTCATTCCTTCCTTATGTATGCTCTTATATAAGTTGTCTATTGACCAGATACAAGAGGTGGTAGGTGAAGTTTCATAGCCTGTGACGTGCAGGAGGTCAGACTAAAAGATCCTAACAGCTTCTTATTGTAGTCTTGAGCCGAGAAAATACAGAAACCTTAAATAAATCAGGGCGACTGGTAGCCTTGAGCTAGCAGAAGCAAGGGAGATAAGGGATGAAAGGTAAAAAACAAGGAGAAAAACAGCTGTGGGAAGATTCCAGACTGACCTATGGTAACCTTTTGCTCATCAATGGTCATTAACATATTAAAAAGACACCATCAAAATGCTAGTGTATGCTAACGTGAGATTTGGTGCCCCTCCCTCTCTGGTCCTCTGTAATGCACAGACTCAGTGGAGGTAAGTTATGCCGCCTGCTAACTGGCAGTAGCCGCTTAGAGCAATCTGAGCATAGTGCCTGCTGGTTAGAAACATCTCCCATAATGTACAGCTGATAATGGCAGCACATGACAGACTGCCACATGCATCTTGCTAGTCATATTGCCTACAAGAAGTCCAACAGATCCTCAACAACATCGCCTAAGCAGAGATATCCAAGCTTGGTATTTCACTAGAATCAAACAATTTGGCAAAACCGCAAAGGCAGCTCAATTGTGCCAAAGAAAATGCTTCACAAAAGTAAGATATAGTTCTGTTTTTGTTTTTACATTCGACTGTATGGTTGCTCAACAAGCCCAGTGACTTGCTGTCAAACCTGCCCTTTTGGGATCCCAAGTCTAAGGTTTACCAGCCATGCAGACTGTCTCAGGAGAGAAGCTCCCAGGTTGAGCACTGCTCTGGACAAACAGCTTTGCAACCTGTTGGGGTAACTACAGGAGTTTTGTTTTTAGGTACTAGCCACAGTAAAGCCAAACACTGCCAAGCCAGCGTATTTATTTACAAATGCAAAACCTTGCTTTTCTCCACCCACCTCTTATGCTGAAATGTAACCAAGTGGCTGTGCAGCTGTTCCACAGCTATGTACTTACATGCTCCAGCATACTGGTTATTTCCCAGCCTTGTTTTGCTGCCAGGTGTGTCAGCGCAGCTACATTGCTGTAACTCACATATGCCTGAAATGTAAGGTACATTTCTGAAAATCAAGGGGTGAAGGTAGATTTCACTAAATGCTCCAGGAACGAGATGCTCTTTTTCTATCATTACCCCTGTATCACAAACAAAATGTATATTTTTCCATAAGTGTTTTCCTTCCAGAAAACATGGTCCAGTAGTTTCCGAATTAAATACTTTCAACAGCTAGATTATGTGCTCACATGGCTGATGGCAAAACAACCCTAATTAAACAACAAAATACCACTTCAAGCTTCTCCAATTACATAGCATCACAGAAAAACTGTGACCACTGGAGGGATAATACAGGTAACCCCTGAGACCACTAAATTAATGGTTTTGTCCATTTTCCTCCTAAGTAATTAAAATCTACCAGAAATTTAACCTCTTCATTGCTATCAACCTGTAGTCTATTATGGCAGCTGTTTTACAAACCAGGTTCATGGCAGGGACAGTGCAAACGTATCTAGTATATATGCTTGACTACAGTGGATGGAGTTCTCTTTTAAGCACTGTACAACGAGAACAGAGCTTTAGACTCTTTAATGACAAGTTTTGAATGTAATACCAAATAAATCTAAGTAACCCACTTTTAACATTGCATGCATAGTTATATTTATTGTCTTGCAGAAAAGAAGTGCTGCATTTGCAGGATTCAGACTCCATTCATGGAGATGCCATTGTTAACAACAAATCCCTCCCCATAACATAATTCTCAATTATTTATTTAGTTTAATATGTAATGGAAAAAGACCTGGTAGAATTTCTGGGAGCCACTTGGAACTTGTGTACAAAGCAAATTTAATCACAGAAACTCCACGCTGGTCTCAGCAACATTTAGGGTGTGTACAATCCACCTAAGTTCAGATTCATCACTATTTACTTTATGGCATAAGCACATTCTGTGGCCTATCATGTCCAAGATAGAAACGTGTACCACATATTTTAACCTCTGTTTCCCACAAAAATGCAGTTTACATTATTTCACTGTTCATCTGTCTTTTGGTATCGCCATGTCTCTTCCCTCACTTTTAACATTCATTACTAGTGATAATAAAACCCCACAAGTTTTGAGAAATTCAGTGGGAAAAAGCAAACATGTTCCTCTACAGTAGTATTAAACTTTCTAAAAGCTGGGCACACTGGGTCATAAATCTTCGGGAGACCTGTCTTCATTATAGCTCTGCTGCTTAAGGGAAAAGTTGTTAAAAGATTCTATCTTAGAGACACATTTTATGTTCTGTACAAACCTTACTCTTAAATCAACAGTTAGGCATTGACACTTTTTTTCAGAAGGAAAAAATATGTTCATCTTATCACACACTGCTCTATTCTTCCATGACTACCACGACACTTAAGCACAGACTGTGTCAGTTTGGAAACTGGCACAATCTGTACAACTGTTTTACATACCCCAAAAGTTTACAACTACACCATTTTATGCAGGTAGGCAACAGGACACAATTTAAAGATTACCTGGTTGCTTCTCTCCCACGGGTCAGATGGTTTGTCTTCTTTAGCAGAGAGCATACACTTTCTAAAGCAAAGTTCAAAAGCAAAATAATACAATGGTTATTTACACTTTCTTCTATGTGTGCTAACATCAAACACTTCTACAGGTTTAAGTGTTTTCTGAACGCTTTAGAAATATTTTATCAATTTTCACTTGCAATGTGAAATTGTGAATTGCAATGTGATTTTTTCACTTGCAATAACTCATTTTTCTTCACAAGAGTGACTGGGAAACAAAATAACACAAAGAACAAACTGTTTATGGGACGAGTAGCTCTTAATAATTTCAATGCAACTCAGGCAAAGTGGTCCAGAAAATTAGGCAACAAAGCAGTTATGTTTGAGCAGACGTTGACTTCTTAACGAATGATCACTTTTTCTGGACATGTTAAAAAAAATGTAAGTTTTCAAAATCAAATTTTCTTTGTAGCCCAACTGTACCTGGCTAGTCGAATTCTCCTTCGGGCAATGGCTCCGTGGTACCGCCTCACACTGTCCTTTATCAAAAGTAAGCCAAACACAATGACACATGAGTGACACATGATTATTTTAGGGCACACACAAAAATAAACAAACTAAAAATATTACAGATGGACAAGTGCCAGGGATGCATTGCAAAGAAATAAAGAACTGTACTCTGTACCTTGGACTTTCCCCAGCTTAACCTGAGTCAGTGCTTTACTTCTGACTTGACAATATTCCCTCAAATTTGCAAAAACAATCCAATAAAAAGTTGTATCACAGCAGCATACTCCTAGCACTTTGGTCCTGAAGCAGGGGCAGCCAGACACGCATCACGACATGTTCCACTCCTTCTTGCATGTGCCACCTAACAAATCCAATTCACTATCATCTTCAAAGCATGCGAGAGGTATGGAAGAATTCTGTTTAAGTGCACACTCATCTTGTGCACAAAGCAAATTCATTGCAAACAGATGTGGCCCACCCTTCAAGGTAGCAGGTCTTTCCCTTCCCTTACTCTGACAGAATGGATTTTTTCTAAAGTATGGAAGTGGCCCAAGAGCATAGACTGCATTATCAAAGGTGAGTAGGACTTTTTATTCTGAATGATATGCAACTTTGCTTTTAGGAGCTGACACACAGCTTCTCCTGGAATAATATATATAGATACTAATCTGTATCTCCAGATTACTGTATTTTAACCTTCTTTAAAACACAAACTATGTAATGCTTTCAGATGCCACTTTCAGTGAAATGACCACTGTTCAAACCATCTTCTGCCAAGTTTAAACCACCAAGTTTAAACTACTTGGAGCATATACTCTGTTTTTCTCAGACTGGTTTACTTGACCGTGGAGGAATTGCAATGTTCCTATTCTCCTATCCTGACAGTTTGTGGATGCCCCTCTAGCCAGGTCTTGAAGGGAAGCACCGCTTTTCTGGCACAAGTTAAACTGTTGTGTTTTTGTGTTTGTTTGCTTGTTTTCCCCTGTATTTTAAAAGAGGAAGAGTCAGACAGTCTATCCTCTGGAAACAGTCAATCACAGGCAGTAATGAACATCACAGCTTCACCTGGTATATAGGATACCTTGATTTATTTGCCCAGCTGGCATCCTACAAAATGTAAAGACAGTGATGTTGAATAATTATTTCGTTTCTGCCTTTGCTGGCTTTCTAAAAATCTAATTCATTGGAGCATTAAGTTAATGACAGGTGATATCACAGCAAATAATTCAGCAAGAGTATTCACACTGCTCTGATTGCTTAGTGAACTTCTTTCAGGTTCACCTGCTTATATCTCCATGCCAAAGGAACTGGAAAGCCTGCCTATGTAATGGGATTTGTTTCCCATGGACTTCTCCCTAACTCTATTCCTCATCTTCCTTAAGGGTTTCTAAAAATAACTGTTCATTTAACACTTCAGAGTTTTGTCAGTTTCTTGCTGCCAAGGCATTTTCTACAGTCAGTGGAGACAATACAAGACAAATGGAGAATCTGCAACTGGTAGATTCTTCCTCCTTCTCCATCCACTAACTACAGAAGTTTTAATGACGACCACCCTCCACACTCCTCAGTTTTGGACGTCTGAAGTTAATAATGATGAATTTCTCACTCAAAGGCAAACATTTCATTTAGAGGCTTTCTCTCCTGCAAGAAGATGCATTTCAGTGAACAGTCTCAGTTAATCTTTGCTTTTCCAGCAAGGCTATAGTGGCCAGCTGCAGGACATGCAGTGTGCTGGGTCGGACCACATTGTTGCATGTATGCATTCATCCTCCTCCTGAGGATAAAATCTGACCTTTGTAGTAGGTTTAACTCCAGGGAAGGTGAGCAGCTCTCCTTTGTCATTCACAGCATTGAAAATGAGAAACGCACTGTTAATATGCCGTGCTTGGTCCTTGATCCATTCTTCACAGTTATATGCCTCAACGCGGACACCAACCTCTACACTGAAATAAGAGTTCAGATTAATTACTGAACTACCACAAGTGATGCAGAAGCAGCCCTAAGGCAAACTAAAAAGGACTGCTATATACTTTCCTGTGTACAGGAAGCCTTACTTAAATACTTTCTGCCATATAAAAAATAAATTACGCAGTCTGGACAGACACATTTTAGAAATAAAAGACACATAGCATGGGTAAAAACAGAAGAAAGTGAGTTAAGTAGCAAAATATGAACACTAGTGTGCACAATGTGTGAGCACAGAGCAAAAGTGAACAATACAGCATTGATGTGACATTCAGCACAAGCACAGCATGAGGGGGCTATCCTGGCTATACATACAGACTAGGGGATGAGAGGCTGGAGAGCAGCCGCATAGAAAGGGATCTGGGGGTTCTGGTCAACAGCAAGTTGAATGTGAGCCAGTGGCGTGCCATGGCAGCCAGGAGGGCCAACCTTACCCTGAGGGGCATCAGGCACAGCATCGCTAGCTGGTCGAGGGAAGGGATTGTCCTGCTCTCTTCTGTGCTGGTGCAGCCACACCTCCAGTACTGGGTGCAGTCTTGGGCACCACAGTATGAGGACATAAAACTATTAAGAGTGTCCAAAGGAAGGCAACTAAGATGGAGAAGGGAAAGAAAGGGGGAAGGAAGATGTATGAGGAGCAGCTGAGGTCCCTTGGTTTGCTGAGCCCAGAGCAGAGCAGGCTGAGGGGAGGCCTCATGGCGGCCTGCAGCTCCCTCAGGAGGGGAGCGGAGGGGCAGGCGCTGAGCTCTGCTCTCTGGGGACAGCGACAGGACCCGAGGGGAAGGCATGGAGCTGGGACAGGGGAGGGTCAGGCTGGGGGTTGGGGAAAGGTTCTGCACCCAGAGGTGGTTGGGCACTGGGACAGGCTCCCCAGGGCAGTGGCACAGCACCGAGCTGCTAGAGATCAAGAAGTGTTTGGACAGCGCTGTCAGATGTAGGCTCTGCTTTTTGGGTGGTCCTGTGTGAAGGCAGGAGTTAGACCTGATGATCCTCATGGGTCCTTTGAAACTTGTGATATTCTATGATTCTATAATCCCCTGAAAATCATTGGATTTCAGAGTGAATTTTACAGTCATAATTTGCAGGATTGCAATTTGGCTATGAATGATCTTTAAATTTTGAAAATCAGAGAATAAATTAAAAAAAGAGAAGTTAAAAAAAAAAAAAGGAAAAACAGACAGATCGACAGATCAATTGGTATACATACACATATATATATATCCTCCAAAGCCCAGCTGCAAAATATTTCATTCAGTAAGACAAATCCTACTAATAGTTAAAAAATGCAGTTAGGCTGGTGCTGGAGAAGTCAAGGAAGACAAGCATATGAGGAGCTTTACCTAGGAAGATAAGCATATAAGAAGTTTTACCTATTCTGAAATGTGTTGTTCACAATTGCATTGAAGACAAGGCGGTCACCCACAACGGATGGTCCCCAGAACTTAAACATATTGACTGATTTCAGGATGGGATATGAACGACAAAGGCGGCTGAAAAAGAAACCCCATGAGACAGAGAGCAAAACACACAGTCACGTGAAAGAACCTCCTTTGTTAGGTTTGAAAGGGGTAATGATTAGAGCAACAAGGTTTCCACAGCCTAAAGATCACTCACTGTATTACACTAATTTATTCCGTAACCCACTGAAATATAGTTAACATGTTCAGCTCCAGGAGCATATAATTCAAGCTTCAAACATAATAACACCACTTATGTCATGCTGCTTCATTTTCAACACACTTTACAAACACTGACTAATTGATTCTCACTGCTTGTTATTACCTTCTTTTGGTGCCAGACCATGAATCCCTTACCTACAGAGTAACCACCTGCTTCACAAAGAGTTTCATTAACTTCTACATTATTGTATAGGGAGTAGGATATTGCTCAGTATGTAAAAATGCCTGATCATAAACCCTTTACACAATTAACGAAACCTGAGCAGAAAGGTTCAGCATCAGAAACAGTGTTCAAGCAAAGCAATGTGAATCTCTTCTTTTGAATACTGATACATCTTTTTTTTTTTTTTTTGTCAATGCTTTCTACTAGTATTATATGAAGTGAAAAAAATACTCATAAAACTACCAGATGCATGTATATGTATTTAATTTGGTCTGAGCTTGGAAGGACATTTTTGCATATACAATGGGACAGCAAGATTTTGAATTGATCCCTTATCAATTCAGAAAACATATTTGCTAAATTTCAGAAGATGAGGGTAGGCATCATATAAACACATATCTTACTGATGTTTTCTGATCCTATAGTATATTCAATTACATGCAGTCAGGTTTAGCTGAGCTGTCCTACTGGTGCTCTTCGAACTGCTTGTGAAATAGGCTGTAGCCACTCTGGTAAAACTTTGCTGGTGTAGTGCCAGGAGACTACCCCTTCCAGAAGTACATGAGCAAAGCTGTTTTTTGGGCTACTGCAGTGGAGAAACAGAATAGAAAGAATATTTCTGCAATATTGTGTCATCTGTGAAAGGGAACTGCAACAACCTACCACTTCTCTGACCTTCACAGGCATGCCAGAAAAAAACGTCTGCAATACAGATACTGCAGGATGCGCCTGGAATACTGTGTCCAGTTCTGGTTCTTGTGATTCAAAAAAGAGGCAGATAGACTGGAAAGGGTTCAAAAGAGGGCCATGGAGATGATCAAAGAGTTGGAGAACTTGCCCTTTGAGGAAATGCTGGAGGAGCTGGTTTTTTTCACCCTGGAGAAGAGAAGGCTCATGGAGAATTTAATGAGTACCCCAGTATTTAAAGTCCGACTGTAACAAAGACAGAGGGTCTCCTTCTCAAGGAGACACAGGGAGAAGACAAAGGTAATGGGTACAAGTTGCACTCAAAGAGGTTTTGTCTTGACAAATTAATTTATTTTTTTTACAGTGAGAACAACCAACCACTGGAACAACATCCCCACAGTTGTGGTGGAATCCCCCTCACTGGAGGCTTTCAGGATGTAGTTGGACAGAATCACAGAATTTCTAGGTTGGAAGAGACTTCCAAGATCACCGAGTCCAACCTCTGACCTAACACTAACAAGTCCTCCACTAAACCATATCCCTAAGCTCTACATCTAAACGTCTTTTAAAGACCTAAAGGGATGGTGACTCCACCACTTCCCTGGGCAGCCCATTCCAATGCCTCACAACCCTCTCAGTAAATAAGTTCTTCCTCATATCCAACCTAAACCTCCCTTGGTGCATCTTTAGCCCATTCCCCCTCGTCCTGTCACCAGGCACATGGGAGAACAGACCAACCCCCACCTTGCTACAGCCTCCTTTGAGGTACCTGTAGAGAGCAATAAGGTCACCCCTGAGCCTCCTCTTCTCCAGGCTGAACAAGCCCAGCTCCCTCAGCCGCTCCTCGTAGGACTTGTTCTCCAGGCCCCTCACCAGCTTCGCCGCCCTTCTCTGGACCCGCTCAAGCACCTCGATGTCCTTCTTGTAGCGAGGGGCCCAAAACTGAACACAGTACTCGAGGTGCGGCCTCACCAGAGCCGAGTACAGGGGGACGATCACCTCCCTAGCCCTGCTGGTCACCCTGTTTCTGATACAAGCCAGGATGCCGTTGGCCTTCTTGGCCACCTGAGCACACTGCTGGCTCATGTTCAGCCAACTGTCCACCATCACTCCCAGGTCCTTCTCTGCCTGGCAGCTCTCCAACCACTCATCTCCCAGCTGGTAGCTCTGCTTGGGGTTATTGCGCCCCAGGTGCAGGACCTGGCACTAGACAATCTCATCTAGACTCCCATTTCCCAGAAAAGGTTGGATGTGATGACCTTTGAGGCCTCTCCAACCTGGGCTGCTCTATGATTCAATACAACTTCAGAGTTTGTGGAAGTGGGAGGGTATAGTTTGCAATCTCTCCAGAGTGGGCAAAATTTTGGTTTCTTCAGCAGTTCTAAGTGTAATAAAGGTCCCCCAGACATCTTTGTGCACCACATTAATAAAGAACAATATGTAACAATATCATGCGTTTTTAGACTTAGAGAAAACATGTTCTATCCTCATGCACGTTTGTGTAACTCCTCAGTAAGAATTAGATATGCACATCTGAGAATAGATTTTCACTGTGCAGTTTTTATACTTGAAAATACAGTTATGTAGTGTTCTTAGCTTTTAGCTCAATTGCACTCTGCAAACTAATGTACCAGTATTGTTAAATGCACACAATTATCTGTTGCTAATTAATTGACTGGTACATCTTTTTAATAGACTCAGACATTCAAATGACTTTGTAATTTCATTAAAAATAATTTGCTCTTCTGATTTAAAACACTAAATGGTTATCTCATTTACAAAGTTCACAATAAAGATGCAAATACAGTATTATTGAAAATAAAGAGAAGAACTGAACAGAAATTTGGCCTAATTATTCTGTTCTTCCTGGAAAACTGTCTTCTGAATACTTTTACTGGAAGTTGAAGACGTAAGAAACAACCAATCCAGTTCAAACAAATATTCAGATAGCTTTACTACTATCTCTAAGATTTTCATCCATTGTCCAGACTTAAAGGTGGGGGGAAAGAGGGTGAGTAACCTTTACAATGCTCTTACAAATTTACTTTTCAAATGTTGGCCCTTCTCCTCCATTTCTTTCAGAATTTGTGGCCATAGCAACTCTTAACTTCAAAGGTCAGATCTAATTATGAGTGGCCTCACAAGAGGTTTGTAATGAGACTAGCTGTTTCACAAACTACAGCATCTCTGTTTTCAACATTCTTCTGTCATCAACTGTTATTCTTGAATTTTTTTACACAACAAATTATGTTAGACATTCATTATTCCAAATAAAGTGTTTTTCCTACTTGCTTCACTGGTGATTCCCTTCACTTTTTAAAGACAAATGTGACTCTCTATGTCACATTTATCAAATGAAAACAGGCGAATATTTTGGGTCAGATTACGGCACAAATCTGAAACAACTCATTTGAAGCCAATGAAATTACACAATGGGGTAAGGTCAGTGCATTCTTATGTTAATAAAGCAAGTTGTTTATCCAAACACTGAAGAAAATCTGTTGCTACCAGTATAGCTACTGCCTACAAGTCAAAACTACATGAATAATGAGTGGGAAAGTCATTTAATTATTAAAGTTAAAAAAACTAATCTAACATCCCGGCAGTGAAATAGGTCACTTGGTATGCAAGGAAAATTCAAACTGAAATTCAAGTGTTGCTTACAAAGAAGCTTTGTATATGGTCCAAGAACAAGGAGGGAGACAAACAACTGCTCATTTTCAGATGAAGAGAAATCAAATGACAATATGCCCAGGCCTTACTTAGAGGCAGTTTCACAAAAATATTTTGTACTTACTACCTGAAGATGTCAGAGCACATTGAACTACTAACAATATTAGAATTCACAGGATGTGGGACACAGGGGGTCTGAAAGGCTAAGTGACTTGCAGAAGTTTATGCATACCTTCAGCATAAGCACCAATAAAACAGCACACGTTTCTTCTGATTCTTACTCTGGCATGAGCATCTGCACAATGACATCTAGAAGACTCCCTGTTTTGGGCTATCAATTAATACAGGGCTCGTGTCAGTTTTACTCTGACTTAATGACTGGCTCTGTTTTTAAAACACCACACCAATCACAAGGAGGCTGAGTTTCTATTCCTATTTCTAATGATGACTTTCTGCAGGGAGTTTCAGGCAAATAATATGGACTCTTTTGCCTTAGGCTCTGCATATATAACAGAGAGAGAACAAAACATGACTCCCACAGTAGTGTGGCATGCTGTGGGAAATGTACCACGGAAATCGTTTAAAGGCCTCCTGCAATCTTAAGAAGGAAAGTCAAAAGGATTTGGGTCTGCTGTTTTCATAAAATAAATCCTGTTGACACCTTTAGTATTAAAATGGAAGCATACACATCCTTTTAGAAACACATACAAAGACTCTGATGTAGAAAAGTACCTTGCTGAAATACTTGCCACTGTCTCCATCCAAGCCATGATCTGGCCACCAAAAGTGTTTCCATGATGGTTTGCATGAGGAGGCTGGACGAGCTCAATACTCTGCACATGAGTGAGGTCAGTTGAAACTGCATCTTCCTCTTTAAAAGTATCTGAAATATGGAAGCCATATATAATGAATTATTTCAGCTGGTTAACTCTGATAACCAAGAAGAAAATACTACCAGTTACCAAAGTGTGCCATTTGCTTTAGACACACTGAAAAGAAAAAAAATGGAAAAAAAGGAAGATACAGGAAGGCTTCTGATCTTTCCAAGTGTAGCAAGATGATGATGAGATGGGGGGTGGTGCACCCCTCAGTGGTATGGCAGCACAGAGATCCTTCCTTGAAAGAATCCTTTAAAGATGCTGCACCAGAAGCAGTAACTGTGAAACTCACGTTTAGCTACGAACACAGGCAGCCAACTTTCTCAGCTTGTGCTTCTGGTTATCCTTGGTTGCTCTGCATGACCTTTAACAGATGTTGTTACAGCAGTTTATCACTTCTTCAAATGCCTCTCATAGACTTTGACCATCATGTATGATTGGCACCCATGCAAATCTGTCTAATTAAGGTTATAGTATGACACGATCATTTCATAGCCTTTTACTTACAAATTTTGTGATTACTAGAAAGAGTATATAGAGTGGATACACTAAGGAGAGACTACTGATCTGAAACAGTGACCACTTTCTGTTGAGTGTTTCCAATTCCACTTCCAAATGCTTAGCCAAACATCCTTACTGTACTCTTCGCTTTTTCAGATATATTTTCCAAGAGTCCCTTTAGACATGAGATGGTGTCAGTTATTTACAAAGAGCGCATTCATGCTACATGCTACTTGACCTGAATTGTACTTTAGATTTTTGCCCTAATTAACTGCCTTTATGATTATATAAACGTGTGGACACATCTGACTAACTTGCACTTTGGACCTACTTAAGTTGTTGCATAAGATCTACTCAGAAGACAAACTTCACTTTCTGAACATGCTACCTGGCAGTCACTTATGCAGTATTTTCTTCTCTTTCCCGTTTTGCTTGCTCTACCCCCTAAAATAGGTGAATCTCTGTTTATGGTGATCAGATCTTTCTAGGAAGTCTCCAGGCAAGGTAGTGGAAACCAAATTCATCAACCTTTGATTTCTCTTTCATGGTATTAAACCTCTTCCTATGAGGCAGTTACCATGAGGACTGTCCTGGAGTTAATTTTCCTCCTAGTAGCTGGTAGGGTGCTATGTTTTGGATTAGGATGAGAAGAGTGCAGGTAACATGCTGATCTTTTAATTGTTGCAGAGCAGTGCTTACACCAAACCAAGGGCTTTTCAGCTCCTCACTCCGCCCTGCCAGCGGGCAGGCTGGGGGTGCAGCAAGAGCTGGGAGGGGACGGACCCAGGACAGCTGACCCAAACTGGACAAAGCGGTATTCCACACCATATGGGGTCATGCTGAACAATATATAGGGGTGGCTGGCCCGGGTAGGGGGGCCGGCTGCTTCGGGATAGGCTGGGCATTGGTCAGATGGTGATGAACAATAAAAATAAGCTATTTGCTTGCAGTAGCCCCTACACAGTCTAATTAAGTTGTTAAGACTCTAATTTATATTTACAAGAGGTTTCATCCTTCCTCAGTGAAGACAGACACATAATAATGACTGCTGTTCAGATACAGTTACAGCTCAGATTTTCCAGGTATCAGCACATTTCTTAACTGTTTGTTAATAACTTCTTTTGCAGGGGAACACAGCAACTTTGAAGCACAGTGGTCTTTAAGAACAGAGATTTCTACCAGAAATTAATATGAACCAGTGCCTCGGATCAGCTTTTCTAATTTGGTCCTGAGGAGTTTATTTTTTTTTTCTTTACTTGTTTTAACCACCATCTAATGAAGTTTCACCTGCTTGTTGGGAACGTTCTCACAGCATGAACATAGCCCTTTGAGGTTTCTTGCAAAGACAGCCATAATCCCAAATGAATTTCATCCTTCTGTCTACATTATAACTGATGTTATAGGACTTTATTATTGTATTGCAAAGATCTGCATTTACTGTTAATTCTTAGATGTATAAGCAACAAGATCTGCATTTTACATCTATTTAACATGTGCTTAGCATTCAATCCTGCATTTTAGATTTAGAATTTGTGAAAAACAAATAAATGGTACTCTATTAGTACAACTGTACTACGCAGACTCACAAAATCTGATACACCCTTTTCTACCTGACACCACCGCCTCATGGAGCTACACTCAGCTGTTTGGACTGTTTTTTTTTTCTCCCTTCCTTATGTTATTTATTCCATCTTCTATAATGACCACAGTAATCACCTTCCTTATTACTCTCCTGCATTAGGTTCTGAAAGAGCTGTTCATAGCCCAGTCGGATTCTTCTTCTCTCAGTAGCCAGGGTGTGCTCCAGATGGTCTTCTGTAGACAGAAGCTGCACAGGTTCTAGTTCAATCTATGAAAATGGGAAAGAAAAAAAAAAAAAAGAAAAAAAAAAGTTCTTAATTCCACAATCATACCATGCACTTTGAACTTAAAATGGCATCAGCATTTTCTATAATCTTTTGCTATCAACTCTTCAAGAAGACAAGTGTCATTAATACAAACATGTGCAGAGTTAAAGTTCAAGAGATTCTGCATTATCCTTTCAGAGTCATTTGTTAAAACTCACACACAACAGGGTTTTAACTTCTTAATACAAAGATTCACAAGAGCACTTACAGTTTAAGACAGTCCTTATTTAAAAAACAACAGCAACAACAAAGAAAACAACAAAAAATCTATACTCAAACAAGAACATTTGAGTACAGAATTTTCTTTTTAGAAAAACAATCCAGTTGCAGTGGTGGTGAGCAGTGGTGCAATACTTTTTTTCTTAATGCATGAAAGTGTACCCCAGAGCCCATTCTCTTTCACTAAGTCTCCTTCAAATAGCCTGCACTCTTAAAATTCACCCATACTCACATGGCCTATTCTGTCTATCCCCAACTATCTGAAGACCTGTTTTAAAAGGACTACTGGTTTTCTGAGGTGGAGGAGAAATGCATGAACACATAGCACTTGGTGTGGCTTCAGGCTACACACATTTCATAGAAGCACAGAACCATAGGATGGTTTGGGTTGGAAGGGACCTTAAAGACCATCTGGTTCCAACCCCCTGCCATAGGCAGGGACTCTTCCCACCAGCCCAGGTTGCCCAAAGCCCCATCCAGCCTGGTCTTGAGCACCTCCAGGGATGGGGCACCCACAGCTTTCCTGGGCAACCTGCTCCAGTACCTCACCACTCTCAGAGTTAAGAATTTCCTTTACTATTAAATAATTTATGCCCTAAACGCTACCTGTGCTCAAATGCAAATTCCCATGTATGTCAGCATAGGGAAAAAATGAATCCAGTCCCATACTGGCTTCTGAAAAGTCTTACATTTAGATAAATACTGTGAGGTGCTACTGAACAGACACTTGTGTCATTTACT